>NW_004955490.1:7232042-7234293 GCF_000276665.1 Chinchilla lanigera
CTATTTTCAGTTTTTGGCAGGTATTGAGCCAATTTTTCCAGCACCACAAAATCCTAGAATTTTAACAGAAGGACAGAATATTAAATGCTGTTAGAGAAAAGGAACAGATCACCCATAAAGGAAAGCCCTTCAGAATCATAGCAGATTTCTCAACACAAACCATCAAGTCAAGAAGCACTTGCAGTTCAGTATTACAGGTCCTGAAAGAAAACAACTTCCATTCCAGATTGATATACCCTGCAAAACTATCCTTCAAAATTAATGAAGAAATAAAGTATTTCCACGATAAAGAGCATCTGAAGAAATTCATGACATCAAACCAACCCTACAAAGAGTACTAAGAGATATTCTAGAAAGAGATAAAAAAAGACCACAACTTTAAGAACAACAACAGAAAGGAACCACCAAGCAGAGACAGCAATTAAACACAGGGAAAAAAGAGGAATGAACAGAGGAAAATAACATGACAAATATAAGCTAATATATATAAGTTGTAACCATCAGTGTAAACAGTCTCATTTCACTGACCAAAAGAAGTAGACTGGCAGAGTGGATCAAGAAGCAAAATGCAAAAATATGCAGTATAGAAGAAACCCATTTAACTCAAAAGGAAATTCATAGACTGAAAATCAAAGGATAGAAAATAATACTCCATGTGACAGAAACCCAGAAAAAAAACAAGTGTAGCTATTCTGTTTGCAGACAATGGGAACTCTAAACCAAGAATGATCAAATGAAATAAAGGTCACTACATACTTGTGAGGGGAAAATATCAAGAGGAAGAGGTAACAGTCATAAACATCTATGCACCAAATACAGAAGCACCCAACTATATAAGACAAATTTTAACAGATATGAAAAATAAAATAAACAGCAACATTATTATAACAGGTGACTTTAATACCCCACTGTCACAAAAAGATAGATGAACTAACTAAAAAATCTGCAAAGAAATAACAGAACTGAACCAAACCTGAACCAAATGTACTTAGGAAACCTTTAAAGACTGTTCTACCCAATAGCATCAGAATACACATTCTTCTCAGCTGCACATGGGACATTCTCTAAAATAGACTACATACTAGCCCATAGAATCTGCTTAACTAAATGCAAAGGAATTGAAATTATCCCATGCTTACTCTCTGTCCATAGTGCAATGAAATTGGAAATGAATGGCAAAGAAAATTGCAAGTACTCCATAAACACATGGAAATTAAACAAAACCCTCCTGAACAATCAATGGGTCACAGATGAAATCAGAAGAAATTGAACACTATGTACAGTTAAATGCAAATTTAGATACAACTTACAGGACCCTGTGGGACGCAATGAACGCAGTCCACAGAGGAAAGTTATAGCAGTGAATTCCCACCTCAGGAAAACAAAATGAGCACAAATTAACAATCCTGTGCTACAATTCAAGCTTCTAGAATAAGAAGAGCAAGTCAAGCCCAAAGCCCAACAAGCCAGGAAATTATAAAGCTCAGGGCAGAAATTAATGCAATGGAGACTAAAAAAAAAAAACACAAAGAATTAACAAATCAAAGAGTTCATTCTTTGAAAAAATAAATAAAATTGATAAACCCCCACCCAGCCTCATTAAAAAAGGAAAGAAAAACCTGAAATACATGTAATAAGGAAAGAAATGAATGAAATCACTACAGATCCTGTAGAAATGTAGAATATCATCAATACCTACTTTGAAAATCTTTATTCTCATAGGATGGAAAACACAGAGGAAATGGACAGATTTCTAGATACAAATGAATTACCAAAATTGAATGAAGAAGATATAAAATGAATGAAGAAGATATAAAAATCCTGAATAACTATATCAGCAAGCAAAATTGAAGATGTAGTAAAAAACTTGACAATGAAGAAAAGCCAAGGTCCTGATGGATTCACAGCTGAATTCTACCAGTAATTTACAGAAGATTTAATACCAATTCTTCTGAAATTCTTTCATGAAATTGAAAGGAAAGGAATTCTCCCCAACCCATTCCTGCAGACAAGTATTATCCATATTGAAAAAAAAAAAAAAAAAAAAAAAAAAAGATCAACCCAATCAAAAAGAACTACACAGCAAATTCCCTAAGGAATATAGAGGCAAAAATTCTCAATAAAAAACAGAATACAACAAATCATCAAGAAGATTATACAGGGGCTGGGGATTTAGCTCAGCGGCAAAGCGCCTGCCTGGCAAGCGCAAGGTCATGAGTTCGGTTCCTGGTATGGGAGAAAAACCAAAAAA
>NW_004955490.1:7235328-7304801 GCF_000276665.1 Chinchilla lanigera
AAAAAAAAGGAAAGGCAGGAGACATCACAATTCCTGACTTAAAGTTATATTACTAATCTACTGTGATAAAATCAGCATGGTACTGACACAAAAACAGACCTGAAGATCAATGGAACAGGTTAGAAGATGCAGACACAGTTTCAAACACACTCAGCCACCTTATTTTTGACAAAGGGGCCAAACATATTCACTGGAGAAAGACAGCTTCTTCAATAAATGGTGTTGGAAAAACTGGCTTTCCATATGCTGAAGACTAAAACTAGACCCATGTCTTTCACCGTGCACTAAATTAAAGTCAAAATGGATCAAATATCTAAATATCAAAAGAGAAACACTAAATCTACTGGAAGAGAAAGTAGGTAAAAATCTCAAAGATGTAGGGTTAGGCAAATAGTTCATGAACAAAAACCAAACTGAACGGAAAATACTTCATAGAATCAACAACCGGGATCTCATCTCATTGACAAATTTTTGCACATCAAACGAAATGGGGCCAACTGCCCCTCAGACAAAAGACTTCTATCTAGAACATATAAAGAATTTTAAAAATCAGGCCCCCAAAATTCAAAGACCCAATCCAAAAATGCGCATCTGAGATGAATACATACTTCTCAGATGAAGTAATAGTAATGGCAAACAAATATATGAAAAAAAGTTCAACGTCATTGTCATTTGAGAAATGCAAATTAAAACAACACTGAGATTCTATCTCACCCCAGAAACAAAGGCTATCATGAAATCAACCAATGACAAATGCTGGAGAGGCTGTGGGGAGAAAGGAACACTTCTCCATTGCTGGTGGGAGTGTAGATTGGTGAAACTACTGTGGAAATCAGTTTCGAGATTCCTCACAAAACTAGGAGTAGAAGTCCCTCTTAACCCAGTTATTCGCCTTTTGGATGTATTTCCAGAAAAATTATAAACATCGTAACTCAGCGATATATGTGCACCCATGTTTATAGAAGCACAATTTGTCATAGCTAAATCTTGAAAACAACCCAAATGCCCATCAACTGAGAAATGGATAAAAAAGATGATATTTTTATGCAATGGAGTATTACTCAGCTACAAAAAAGATAAAACAGAGGCTTTTATAGGTAAATGGTTGCAACTAGAGTCTATACTCATAAGTGAAATAAATCAGACTCACATGTGTAAACATCATATTGTCTCCCTAGTGTAAGAACATGAAAGAATAAATAAAACCCAAAATGTACAATAGATAATATGAAAGTGAAATAAATTGCTCAAAGGTAGGAACAACTGGGATGAGGGAAAAAAGAAAACAAAAGAAAGAAATAAAGCAAATATATATATATATATATATTTACACAAGGATAGCTGACATAACTGCACTGCTGATATCTGGTGGTTTATTGAATAGTTAATGCTTACTTTTTTTTATACTTTAACCAATTATGTATGCTTATATCTGGTAATCTGAGCAACTGATGTGAAGATAATAATATGCAATATAACAACCATTGGTTAATTCCTACCACACTGTTTAGTGGAACTCTGTATTCTCTCTAATTTTTTTTAATATTATTATTTTCTTATTCTCTTTAATGGTTTGATCAATCTTCCATTCTTACATCTGGTAATCTGAGGAACTTCACTGATGATAACAATATGTTATTTAACAACCACTGTTAATTCTATCATTTTGTTTGAAACCCCGAGTCATTTTTAATGTCCTGACTTTGTTCTTTTTTTTTGTATTTTGCTATTGTTTTTTTACTATTCTCTTTAAAATAAAAAAGTAAAATAAAATACATAAATCATCAAATGTAATACACCACATAAACAGAAATAAGGACAAAATATGATCATCTCAACAGATGCAAAAAAATCATTTGACAAAATTCATATCCATTAATGATAAAAAAGGCATAGAAGATCTTATCTCAAATTGATAAAAGGTTTTTATAATAAAACCACTGTCAACAACACACTAAATGAAGAAAAACAAAGCATTTCCTCTAAAATCGGGAATAAGAGAAGAGAATCCACTCTTACTTATCCTGTCCAACATAATTCTCTAAACTTCAGCCAGAGCAATCAGGTAAGAGAAAGAAATAAAAGGAATTTGTATTAGAAAGGAAAAAGTCAAACTCTCCTCATTCACAAATGGCATGCTCCTTTACACAGAAGCCTCAATAAGGTCCACCAAAAGACTCCTAGAACTAGAATACAAATTCAGCAATATATCAGGCAATAAAATCCATACACAAAATCAAAACTGACAAAGAAATCAGGAAAATATTCCCTTTCACAATAGTTCAAAATTAAATTGGAATGAACCTAACCAAGCAAGTGAAAGGCCTTTATAATGAAAATTATAGTATTTTGAAAAAAGAGACTAAAGCAGACATTAGGAAATGGAAAGACATCCCCACTGTCAAAATGGTCATATGGTATTACTAAAACATACATATAGATTTAATGCAACACAAAACTAACTACTGATAGTATTCTTCACACAGCTAGAAAATTCCAAAGTAAAATTTATATGGAACCAGAACAGACCCAGAATAGCAAAAGCAATCCTGGGCAGCCAGAGCAAAGCAGGAGGCATTAGAATCCTTGATTTCAAGTAACATTACCTACAGTTAGAAAAACTGCATGGTACTGGCACAAAAACAGACATTTTGATCAATAGAACAGAATGGAGTGTGAAAAAATAACTCCAGTCACCTTTGGCCATCTGATTTTCCACAAAGCGTCCAAAATCATACGCTGGAGACATAACGGCTCCTTTAAAAATTGTGCTGAGAAAACTGGCTATCAACATGCAGAAGAATGAATCTAGCCCATATCTCTCACCCTGCACTAAAATCAAATTAAAATGGTTCAAAGATTTACATATAAAAACAGAAAGACTGAATCTGTTGGATAAACAGGTGAAACTCTTGAAGACATAAGAATGGAGAAGGGCTTTCTGAATAGAAGCCCAGTTGCACAAGAGATAACACCAATAGTGAACAAATAGGATTATCAAATTAAAAAGTTTCTGCACAGCAAAGGAAACAACCAATTCAGGGAACAGAAGACCTATATTTGGTAGACACTCCTTAGACTTAAGGTGAATATCTACAATATATAAAACTCAAATATATTAAACTTCCCCAAATTAATGACCCAGTCCAAAATGGGTAATCAATATTAAATGATCTATCATATGAGAAACCCAAAAGTATAAATAATTTGAAGAGCAAAATAAATGACAGATAATAACAGAGAGATAGATTTTTGTAAATGCGAAGAGAATCAAAAGATGGAAATAGAGAAGTACAAAGAACTAAGGTATGTGATGTACATGTCCCAACTTCCCTTTATGAAAGTAATCATTCTATACTACAAATATGTACATACAAGAAATAAAAATGTTTTAAAAGGATGAAATAAAATGGGAAATTGAAGTGGATAGAAACTTCTTGAAAGAAGTACAAAAGATCACTGAATATGTAAAAACATATTTGGCAATTTTGGCTATTAGAAAAAACAAATTAAAATAACACTAATATTCCATGTTTTTTCAAAAGAATGACTATTATCACAAACTTCAAAAACAACAAATCCTGGCAATTGTTAGTGGTAATGTCAAATAATGCAATCACTATGTAAATTAGTATAGTGATTCATCAAAATCTAGAGGTTCTATTTGACCCAGCTATACCTCTACTAGGTATCTTTCTGAAAGAGTTAAAGGCATCATACTGAAGTGATACATGGATACCCACATTCAGAGCAGCACAATTCATAACAGTGAAATTTTAGAAGCAGCCTACAGTACAACAGATGAATGGATAAAGAACATGTGCTACATATGCAGAATAGAGTACTTTTCAGCCATAAAGAAGGATAAATTTGATTTGTTTGTTGGAAAATGGATGCATGTAGAGTCAATAATGCCAAGTGAAATACATCATATACAGAAAGTTAAATATTGCATGTTTTTTCTTATATGAGAGGCCCAAATTAAAATAATTTAGGAGAAAAATAAAAGATGGAGGATAAGAAACAGGGAGATTCACACTTTGTGAATGTGGGAAGGGGATCTGGGGATGGCTGAAGTTGGGAAGGTGAGAAGGGAAGGAGAATGTAAAAAAGATCAAGATGAACTATGTGTATGTGCTATCTCTCTAACAATAAATATATTTGTTACACATCAAGCCTATTCTAAGGAAGGAAGGAAGGAAGAAGAAAAGAGGAATTATGATATTTTTGAAACTGCTTAAGGGAATATTCTGCTTTGGTGATATAAATAAAATTTACGTAGCCTTGCAGGCATCGTGGCAACTTTTTAGGAAAGGCACCTTAGGGGTATGTGTAATGTCCACATTTATGTTTTGGAGTATTTCTATTGATGAATTATTAATTTTAATTTTATGAGCTTTATTAAACCATGTGTACATAATGGGAAAGTAAAATATCAATAAAATATTATGTAATGAGTGTGTAGAATAATTATCAACATTTTTAATATCAACTGTTTACCTGCTTACAAGATCTAAAAAATAACAGAAATAAATTCCTATGTGAACTATAATAAAAATACAAACCAAATTCTACTGCAGAAGTCATGTTTGCTTCAATTACCGCACCTAAGGCAGTCTTCACATATGACAATAGCATGTTCCATACACAAGTCTCACACTGACAGCATATGAGTTTTGCTTTTCTATTTTATTTTGGCAGGTCATACTTGTCATCTCTCTTGTCTTCCTGTTGTTTCAGGAGCTTCTTATTATACTATACTATGTCCAATTAGCAGGAAAACAAAGTATCAATAAAATAAAATATCAAATATATACTGAGTGTTTAAAATAAACATTAACATTTTCTACATCCACTATTTCTTACTAAATCTAAAAAATAACAGCAGAAATAAATTGCTATGTAAACTACAATGAAAATACAAATAAAACTCTAGCACAAAAACAACCTTTACTTCAATTACCACACCTATGACAATTTTCACACGTGAGAACAGCATGTTCCATCCACAAGTATGGCTTACACTGATAGCACATGTATTTGTTTGTTCTGTTTTGTTCTTAGCACATGTGTTCTATTTTTTGTCTTCTTTGGTAGGACATACTTGACATCTTGGTGGTCTTCCTCTTTTCTTAAGAGTTTCTTGTGATGTTTCACCTGTCTGTTCCCCTGTCTTCCCTAGAATTCTTTTGAGGAATTCATTGGGCAGATACATACTCTTCTGCCTCTGATGGAATTGATCATTTATCAGTTCCAAGCCCAATCCTCTAAGAAAATTTCTCCATGATATAGCTCATTATTTTCTTTGTAAACTATGAAACTATGTATGCCTGACATGTTTAGTATTGAGTAAAACATAACTATTGGCCAACACTTTGTGTTTCATGTGACATCATAGATACTGCATAACTTGTCAAGAATATCTAGTCTAGATTTTGTTTGGTTATAAAATGTGATGATTTCTGGCTTCATTTGTGTTGAGGATTCACTAACAATCTTTGTTATTTGTTTGTTTTGATACAAGGTCTCCCTATATAGTCCAGGCTAACCTTGAATTCACTATGTAGCACAGACCGACCTTAATTGAATTCACAGGATCCTCCTGCTTCAGCCTCCCAAGCGCTTGGATCATAGGTGTGTGCCACCATGTCAAGCCCCACTGTCAATCTTATCATCACAGTGTAATGTTGACAATATCGATACTACTTTGTTTTTCTTCACCATATAGGAGGCCAATGCTATGTCTTACTGAAATTTAAAGATTTTACTATACATTTCTCTCTTGTGAACTTGCAGCATTTTTTCAGAAATCTCGGCTTTGTTCTTACAAAAGTTTCTGTGCTGGTCAAATAGTACTCTTTTAGCAAATGTAATATCAACAGGTAACTAGTGAACCAATTGTCAAATGTGACATTTGGGTTACTTTTTGAAATAGGTGCAACAAGTCTGTTCACAAAGTCATACGGTTTACTACTGCATGAAGAAAGACCTAGAGGCTGAGTTCCTGGATAAATTTCTAAACTCGAAGTATAAAATGTCTTCACATCTACTAGGGCCTATATTTTTATACCATTTTTGGAAGGTTTACTTGGCATATATTGCCAAAAGCTTCAGCAACCATGAAACAATGCGAGTTGTTTGTCAATTATCATGTATTTGTATAGTGTGTAAATTGCTTGACAGTTCAAAACAAATCTTCAATAAATAAGCGAATAGCAGCCAAATCATTGGATTTTTTTTCTTGGCAGGTCTTTTCATCATCAAAATGTAGGCAATTTTGAAGGAAACCATATCTTTTGAATGTCATTATTATTCTAAAAGTCTCAATGCCACGTCTGTCACTTCTCCATAAATATTTTAGATTCTGATGATTAGAATGATAAAGTCCTATAAAGGCATTTAGTTCAGATAGTGAGGTGTCATGATAAATATATTTTTGAGTATTATTACTGATGCATATACAATGTTTCTTTTCTTTCTTTTTTTTGAGGGGGGGGGGTTGAGAGAGAGTCTTGCTATGCAGTGCAGGATGGCCTTGAACTTCCCTATGTATCCCAGGCTGGTCTCAAACTCATGGCAATCCTCTGGCTTTAGCCTCCCATGTGCTGGGATTACAGATGTGTGGCACCACATGAGGTAGAACTTTTTTTTGGATTTCAGTATTAGTGTATTTCAAAATATCTTGCAGCATATTGTCCATTAAAAACAATTTCCAATATTGAATCACAGTGTTGGCATTCAACAGGTTTCATACCTGGCAAGATCCTAATAACATTTTCTGACCTAGTTTTAAAATTGGATTATTCACATGCACATGATAATTTTGCAGCATTTTGACTAGTCAAATATTTATTTGTATTACTACTTTCTTCATCTGACTCAAGATCTTCATTCTGTACTGTTCTATCTATCATATCTCTATCGGTCATCTCTTGCTAACTTCTTTGGCTTACATGATCCAAGTTATCATCAGTCATTGAATCACCTGATGACTCAATTTCAACCTCCTCCCAAAGTTGTAAAAGCAGATTTTCCACACAACATTGTGCTAAACTGGGTTAATTCTACAAGAAAAATCTAAACAAAACATTTAATAAGAAATTATAAATACACAAGATGTAACATGGCACATAATATGGGTCAAACTCACTTTGCCACATGTATATACACCTTGCCATTTGTTGTACCAATTGGGTGAATAGAAAAACTGCTTCCTGTATTCCCCCAGTGCAACTACTAAGACATACAGCTGGCTAACATTATGCTAAAGTATACAGTTTCATTACAAAAGTAGGATATGGGCATGTGAGACCCCATATGAGAAACTCATACGAATGTATGTGCTTGATATCAGGTATGAAATGTGGTCCATCCAAGGTAAAAAATGGTTTAAGAACATTTCCAAATTAAGAATGCATTCAGCACATTTTCTTATAAACTGCTATTAATCTTGCTTTTGAAACCCATAGTCTAGATCTTTTATTCTATAGCAAAGTACGTACTTATAGAAGAAAGAGATACAGTTGAATTCAGCACCATTATTTTTCTCTCTGTCCATCATATCTGCACTCTGTATGTGCTAGCAGAAGGTGTGTCAGGGACAGAGAACATTAGATGAAATAAATGTTTCAGGATATTAGGTGAAGGTGAGAAAGCACAAAGTATATATAAACATTTTTATTTTGTTCATGTTGGCATTAATGATGTTCTCATTCTCACACAGGTGTGAATTAAAATTCAAAATGCTTCAATAATTTCATGCACTTTTTGGAACTAAAAGAAAAAGCAGAAAACAAGTATGACTGATACAGCTAACTGTCAAATTAATTGGCTTGGGATCCACCTAAGATTAGTAAGCCACAGTTTTGGAGTGATCTGGGTGTGTCATGGGAAGAGACCTTGGACACTAAATCTGGTTCCTGGCCTGTCAGCAATGTACTAGTAAGACTACAGGACTATGAGTTAATGCTTTTATCTCTATTTCCTTACCTACAAACATTAGGTTCTCCCACACCCAGCGTCATATCACCGGGTTAACTAAACTAGTTTTCTGGTTTGGCCATAAATCAAACACAACCAACCAATACCGTTCTGCTCTTTCTGTAGGTGGGTCTGAAACTGATAGATATTTGTGGTCAGAGAGGTGGGAATCAATACTTGGGCCAGAGGCATTTTGGCCATGCAATAGGCAAGGAAAGCATTTGGAAGAAGACAGACATGAAGTCCACAATACTTACAACTTAAATCAACCAAGGTAATTATATCCACAGAGGTCTACAGAGGGGGACATATGCAACTTGACACCAGGACACAAGTAATGTGGGAGTGACAGTCCTCAAGACTTCAAACAGGCAATTTTCTAGTCTACATGGTAAACTGTATAGCTTATCAAATCAGACAGTGATGCTAGTGTAGAGAAAGCTGTGTGGAAGCTCTAGGTTAACACTATAATAATTATATGACGGTTTTTATTTTTATATGTATTTTTATTTTGGTTGCTTTAATTATTGTTTCCTTCTTTGATTTAGGTTACCTTGATTTTCTATTTTCATGTTTTTCTTTCTATCTTTATTTCTTTCCTTCTAGTTCTTCCTTTTTTATGGGTATTGGTTGGTTATTATACTGTATTCTTTAAGTTTTTTGCCTTTGACCTGTTCCATCTTTAGTGCTTCTTCTCTATTATTTTTTTTAACTTTAAAAACTCTTCTGTTTTCTTTCACTTTCTTTTCTTGCTTTCTTTCACTTTTCTTTTCACTTTCTTCTTTCACTTTAGGTTATTAATGTATGTGTGTAATCCATAATGTATCTTCATTGCTTTTTTCATCCCTATTCCCTTCCATCCCTGTTCCCTCATTCCATCTCTTGATACCCTTCCATTTTTTGATACATGTTTGCAGTACATAATGTTTACATTCCATGTGTGGAGTTGGTATATGTACATAAAACATCTCAATTCCTTTTTGTAATCCCCTATTCTCCCGCTTTCTCTCCATCTCTTGATCCTCCAAAAAGTGAAACTAAAAATAAAGTGAAAAATAAAAAATAAGAAATAGTGAGATGGAACTTGCTTTTCCATTTTTGACTCTTTCCTCCCTAGTTTTTCTTCTCTCTTATCTGGCATCATTGCCTTCCCCCTTCTCTGCAAATATGTAATGACCTAAATATAACAGGAGCCTTTATAAGTCCTTTAGAGAATAAGAATTAACCAGTGCTATAAATTAAACAGTGTCATTTAAGGGCAGGTCAGAGTAGCCCTTAACAAAATTGGACTTAGAGGAACCAAACAAAATTCACTACAAGGGGCCAGGGATATAGCTCAGTGGCACAAGAGCCCGTCTGGCAAGTGCAAGGTCCTGAATTAGATTCCTGTTACAGACAAAAAAAGAACTCAAAATTAACTACAAACACACTAATAGGCACTGAAAATCTCACAACTTCACTGAATATTTATACTTGCAGTAATCTGTACACATCCTCTAGCCTACACAAATACTCTCAAGCCCACACAACACCAGAGCATTACCACAGCTATATAAAAAAATAATTACAACAGACTCTAACTTCCTGTCTATGTTATTTTTCCCTGTTGACATTTCTCTTTCGTTCCTCTCTTCTCATTGACATACTCCATTCTTTGCACTCTTCCTCTCCACATTTTCCCACCTCCCACATCCTAGTACAATATTGTGTCTATAAGGGATATTGACAAAAGGGTAAAGTTATCAAAGCAAGTTTTAATGTTTTTGATTGGTGTATGATTACTTCTGTTCACACGGCTGTATCCAATGGAAAGTCTCTCTTTACAACACAATGACAGGGTTCCACCCACTTAAATTGAATAGGCTGAAATGCAGACCATATAAAGGAGCAAATAAAGCCAAGATGAACACATTACTGGAGAAAAGAACCTAAAGACATCAAACTATCAACAACAAACTCCCTTCATTCTATTTAAACTCAAATCAGTACCAAAAAAAAAAAAATCAAAAAACAAGCCACAAATTGCCTGTACATACTCCCACCTTTCCCTAAGTAGATCCAAGGGGCACCAATAGAGAGGAAATCAAACACCAGGGAGCCAATCTATGCAAAGCAATTAAAGTGGAAGTAAAGAAACTGGGAGAGTTCAAAAAGGACATAACTCCCAAATTAGTGCAAATAACATACAACATAATCACTATGGATATGGGACAAAGATATATAACACTGGAAGAGCTGACTCAACTAGTACAAAACATTAATGACAGATTTACTAGAGATATAGACTCCAAGTGAAAGTGCCAAACAGAAATTTTAAAGTAAAGAATTTGATATAATTCACAAAGAACAGAAATGCCCAATGTAAACTCAGGGTTTCAGAAATGGAGGACAAAATGGAAATTCACAATAATTTAGTCAAAGAAGTCTGTAAAATGATAAGAGAACAAGAAAAATTTATCCAGGAGCTACTAGGTGATAAGATTACCTATGCCTAAGTGAAGTGAGAGAGCACTTAAAAGACAGCACACATGGAATACAAAATCTGTTTATACAAAGCATAGCAGAAAACTTTTCAAGTATGAGGAAAGACTGCAACATATAGGTAAGCAAGGCTTCCAGAACACCACATAACAACAATGAAAAAAGAAAGTCCCCACAATATAGAATAGTCAAAAATCTCAGGGCCGGGGATATAGCTCACTGGCACAAGCTCCTGCCTGGCAAGCGCAAGGTCCTAAGGTTGATTGCCAGTACCCCCCACCAAAAAAAAACATCTCAGATAGCCAATAAAAACATGGATTCTTAAGAGCCATCAAAGAAAAGGAAAAAAAAATCACTTATAAATGTAAACCAACTGCGATTACAGCATATTTCTCAGCACAATTTTTAAAGGCCAGAAGAGACTGGAGTGAAATGTTTCAAGCCATAGAGGAAAACAACTTACAGTTGAGACTAATGTATACTGCAAAATCATCTGTCAAAATTGAAGAAGAAATAAGGACATTCTATGACAATGAACACTTTCAGTGACACATGATCACCAAGCCAGCCCACCAAAAATACTCAGGAATACCCTAGACAGAGACAATGAAGCTAACAAAGCCAAAAGTCAGATGTGACGAATAAAGCAAAAACACGGGGAATTTACACATTCACTGTGGGGCACATAAATCTTATTCCTCCCTGCCAGGCAGCCATGATTTGAATTCCATTGTCTGATGTTAATAGCTGACTACTGGTGATTCAATCTGCCTGATGTGGGAATCATGCATGTAACGCTGGTGGCTTAAGTCAGCAGGAACATATTAAACAAGAAAGGAAAAACTGAGGAATCAACAACAGAAAAGGTATGTAGTGACAGGTATAACTTACTAAAAATGGGTAGTAACTGTCAAAGTCACTGGCCTCAACTCCCCAATTAAACGATGCAGACTGGCAGGTTGGACCAAAACACAGACTCTAACAGTCTGTTGCATTAAAGAAATTCATATAATCCAAAATGAAATTCATGGGCTAAAAATCAAAGAATGGAAAACAATATTCCATGGACGAGGATCCTGAAATCAAGCAGAAGAAATAATTTTATTCTCAGACAAAGTAAGCTTCCAGCTAAAATTGATCACAAGAGGCAAAGAAAGTCATTAAATATTAGTTAAGGAACAATTCAATGGAAGAGATTAAAAATTGTGAATATATCTGCATGGAATACTGGGACATCTAACTTCATAAAATGAACATTACTATACATAAAAGATCAAATAAACACCAGTAAAATTATAGTGGGTGACTTCTATTCCCTACTTTCACAGAAAGGTAGAACAACTCAACAAAAGTAACAAATATCAGAGCTGAATAACAACTTTGAATAGAATTATTAGATATCTACAGTGTAGATATCTACACTAATATTGTGTAGATATCTAATTATTAGATATCTACAGTTCCACCCTATGACAGAATGCACATTCTTCTCAGCAGCTTATGGAACTTTCTCCAAACCAGGCCACATACTAATACATAAAGCCTGCTTAAATAAATACTAAACAATGAAAATCATCCCATATATCCTCTCAGATCACAGAGCACTAAAAGCGAGACATCAATTGCAAAAGAAAACTACAGAAAATTCACTAATAGTGGGACATTACGTAACTCAGCCCAGTATACTCAGTGGACCACAGAAGAAATGAAGGAAGAAATTAAACAATTCTTAGAATCAAACAATAATGTGAGTACAACTAAACAGAACCTATAGGGCAAAATGAAAGCAGCCCAAAGAGGCAAATTGATTGTTGTAAATAGATTAGAAAATCAGAGTACACTTAAATAAACAACCTAATGATATTCTTCTAGAAACTAGAACAAAATAGTCTAAAAACAAACCTAGTACAGGGAGGGAAATTACAAAAGATCAGAGCAGATATTAAAAGAAATTGAAACTGAAAACAAAAAGCTACCTCCAAATAATTAATCAAAAAGCTGGTTCTTTAAGAGAGTAACCAAAATATATAAACCTTTAACCAAACTTACCAAAAGAAGAAAATATCCACATTAAAACAACTAGAATTGAAAAAAGTTTATATTACAAAGATACCATTGAAATCCAGATCTCTAGCAACTACTGTGAAAAACTGTACTCAAAGAAAATGGAGAATCGGAAAGGATTGTATAAATTCCTAGACACATGAATTGTCAAAACTGAGCCACGACATAAAAATACTGTACAGTCCAATAACAGCAAATGACATTGAGGCAGTAACAAAAACTGCCAACTAAGAAAAACCCAGGACCACATGGAATCACCACTCCATTCTATAAGACCTTTATGGAGGCCATAACACCAATACTCTTCAAACTCCATAATGGAATCAAAAGGCAGTGAATACTTACAAAATAATTCACAGAAGCTAATATTACTCTAATTCCAAAACCAGACTAGGACCCATCTAAAAGAGAATACTATAGGTCAAACTAATGAACATGCATACAAAAATCAACAAGAAATTGGCAAACAGAATGCAACAAGTCAACAAGAAGATCACATACCATGACCAAGTAGGCCTTATCCTAGGGATGCAAGGATAGTTCAACATATGCAAATCAATACAGTAAAATATTGCTTAAACAGAAGTAAGGAAAAATCACATTATCATTTCATTTCAATAGATGAAGAAACAGCTTTTGAAACAATTCATCATTCATTTATGGCAAAAACTCTGAAGAAAACAGGTATAGAAGGACCCTATCTCAATATGATAAAAGCCACTTATGACACATCTACTGCCAACATCATATTAAATGGGAAAACACTGAAAGCTTTTCCTCTAAAATCAGGAGCAAGACAAGGATGTCTGCTATTACCACTTCTCTTCAATATGGTACTTGCAATAATAGCCAGTGCAATCAGGTAAGAGAAAAAAATAACAGGGATATGTGCATAAAAAGAAGTGAAATTATCACTATTTACAAACGACAGGATCCTTTAAATAGAAGAATCAAAAATTCCATTAAAAGACTACTAGAATTAATAATCAAATTCAGAAATATGGAAGGATACAAAATGAAAACACAAAAATCAATAGCTTGAACTATACCAATAATGAAGCCTCTGAAAAGGTAATTTGGAAAACAAAACTATTCATAATAACAGCAAGAAATATTAAGTACTAAGAATCTAAGGAAGTAAAGATCTCTATAACAAAAATAATACTATTCTGAAAAAGGAGATCCAAGAGTACATCAGAAAAAGGAAAGACAATACCCTATTCCTTGACAGACATAAACAACATTGTCAAAATGGTCATTATATCAAAACTGATATATAGATTTTATGCACTCACTATCAAAACACAAGCAACATTCCTCACACAAGTAGAAAGAAGTGTCCAAAAATTCATACTGATACAGAACAGACCAGAAGCAGAATAGCAAAAGCAATCTCGAGCAACAAGAACAAAGCAGGAGGCACCACAATCCCAAATTTTGAATCATATAACATACAGCCATAATAACAGCATGGTCCTGGCACAAAAACAGACACATGGACTAATGGCATCAGACAGAGGATTTAGAAACAACTCCAGACTCATTGAGCCACCTAATCTTTAACAAAAAAGCCAGAAACACATGCTAGAGAAAAGATAGCCTGTTTAGCAAATGATGCTGGGAAAACTGGGTGTTGACATAGACAAGATTGAAGTTATACCCATAAGCTTCTGAACAACCAAGGAAACAATCCACAGAGTGAAGAGGCAACATACAGAACAGGAAAAAATTTTTACCAGCTACACCTCAGACAGAAGGTCAACATCTAGAATATATAAAGAATTCAAAAAACGTAGATCACCCAGAATAAAAGATCTAATAAAAAATGAGCAACTGAAATGAACAGAAAATTCCCCACAAAAGTATGAATGGCCAAGAAATACATGATAAAAGTCTAACATTGCTGGTCATTGGTGAATTACAAATTAAAGCAACACTGAGATTATATCTTATTCCAAAAGAATGGTTTTCATCAAGAAATAAAATTATAACAAATACTGGTGAGGTGTTGGGGGAAAAGGAACCTTTCTACATTGTTGAAGGGAATGTAAACTAGTACAACCACCATGGAAGTCAGTGTAGCGTCACTTTATAAAACTTAAAATATAAATTCCATTCAATTCAGCTATTCCCAAAGAGTTAGAGACATTACATTAGAGTGACAGCCATATTCATAGCAGCACAATTCATAATATCTAAGTCATGGAAGCAGTCCCTATGTCCATCAAGAGATGACTGGATAAAAATCATGTAGTATTTATACACAATAGAGTACCATTCTGCCATAAAGACAGATAAACTTGAGTAACTTTAAGAAAATTCATGCACCTTGAATCCACAACATTAAGTGAAGTAAGGCAAAGAAGGTTAAAAATCATATGGTTCTCCTATATGAGAAACCCAAAGAATAAATAAAGAGCAAAATAAAAGATAAACAATAGGAAATAGGGAGATAGATCATTGTCAAATGGGAAGGAGACTAAGAGATTTAGGGCGTTAGTGGACGGGAAGGAGAAGGAGATACAAAATAATTAAGAAGTGTTATATGCATATACCAACTACTCACAATGAATGCATTCATGATGCATCACATACATGTATTAATGTTTTTTATAAAAAAGAATCAAGAATGCTGAAACAACTACAAGTACCTTTGGTCACCTGAGATTTGATGAAGAGGCCAATAGCATATGCAAGAGAAAGATAGCCTCTTTAACAAATGGTGGTAGGAAAACTGGCCACCCACATGTATCACTCATTTTGTACTAAAATCCTAAAAGAATGGATCAATAACCAAGATATTAAAGCAAAAAGTACCAAATCTGCTAAAATAAAACATTGATGGAACCCTTGAAGATGTATATGTAGGCAAGGACTTACTGAAGAGAACCTCAATTGCTCAAAAACAGTACCAAGAGTCAACAAATGGTATCATGTAAAATTAAAATATCTTCTGCACAGCAAAGGAAACAACCAGCAGAGTGAAGAGAAAATCTACAGAATGGAAAAAGAATTTGCCAGTTACTCCACAGACAGAGGACTAACATCAAGAATATATAAAGAACTCAAAAAAGTAGATGCTTCAAAATAAAAGACAGAAATCAAAAGCGGTCAATTGAAATGAATAGACACTTTTCAAAAAAAAAAGAAGTACAAATTGTCAATGTATATCTGAAAAAATGTTCAGCATCTTTGGTCACTAGAGAAATGGAAATCAAAACATTGAGATTCTATCATTGGAAGAAAATGTTATCATCACAAACTCAAAAAGCAACAAATGCTGGTGAGGTTATAGGGGAAGAGGAATCTTTCTACATTATTGGTAGCAGCGTAAACTAGTAAAACCACTGTTGAATTCATTATGGAGATTCCTCAAAAAAATAAAAATCAAAATTCCACTGGACCTAGCTGTACCTCTTCTTGGTATCTTTTGCAAAGCATTGAAGTCACCATATTACAGTGATACATGCGTACACATGTTTACAGTAGTAGTTCCCAATAGCTAAATTATAGTAGCAGCTCAGATGTCCACCAAGAGATGAAAGGAGAAAGAAAACAATACTGTATCATGGAGTAGTACTCATCCACAAAGAGGGTAAATTTGAGTCATTTATAGGAAAATGAAAGGATCTTGAGAACATAATTCTAAGTGAAATAAATCAGATACACAAGGTTATATCTTACATGGTTTCTCTTAAATGAGAAATCCAAAATATAAATAAATGAAAGAACAAAATAAAAGCAAGATGGTAGGAAACAGAGGTAGACTTTGTGGAAATGGGAAGGAGATGCAAGGAAAATGGGTGTAAAAATGATTGATAAGCATATGTACTAATTCTCCCCGAATGATATCATTGTTATGCATCAGAAACATATATTTGTAAAAGAAAAAGGAATTTATATCTCCAGATGACTCACAATCCACAATCTTAATAAACTATTGCACAACTGTAAAGGACACAAATGATTCTGTTGGAGGCAAAACCTCTGTTGAAAAAACCGTTTTGAGTATCCAATAAAATATACAAAAAATTAGAGTGCTGATTTGGGGGTAAAAAGGAAAACTTTAACTCAGTTATTTTTAAAGGAAAGAAAATGAAAATTCCTGTAATGTATTTTTATAGACATTTTTGCTAAAACCTAACTGTAAGAAATGTTAACTTATCCCACAGACAAAAGTTTATTATTGTTGTACAGGTATTCAGGTCTGAAAAAATCAGCTCCAGAAATTTACATCTGCTTACAAAACTATGTCTGACTCAATGATTATATGTTAATGGTAACATAGTGTAATTATTAAACTGCATTTTTGGAAATAGATCAATCATAGATACACAGGAAGGAAAAAATCAGGGATTAAATAGGCTGTTATGTTGTGATGTATAATTTTTCATTTTTACAGAATTATATACATGGATAGCTTACCTCTTAAATCAACTTTTTGGAAAATTATTACATAGGCTTCACTTTATTGATAAGCTTACCAACCTATGATTAGGACAGCTATAAAATGCACGTTTACTCCACTCTTACCTGGTTGGCCTATTGGCCCAGGAACTCCTGGTGGTCCTGGTGGTCCCTGAATACCAATTCCTGGCTGCCCAGGAGGTCCTATTGGCCCAGGCTGCCCATTTGGTCCAACATCACCTTTAAGAAATAGATAGATATTAGATATTAAAACTAACAGATAAGTCGCCAGTCTACAGGAACCATAATATCCATGTGAAAAGGCATATAATTTTTAGCAAGGACCTTGAAAGACTGGACATTCATTAGAAAAAAATACAAATATTCACAGAAGTATATATGGAATTCACTTATAGTCTTATAATTTAACATATATTGAATGCTTAGCTTCAGTATTTATATCAACCTCGCAAAACATGACAAAAGATTATAACTATATATAGCCTCTATTTGTAACTCATCATGGAAATTATTTATTTATAAGTTTAAAATATACTTTCTAAATACCCATATTTTTATGTAACCTTCAACATCTTCCCTTTACTAATTCAAGGCCATGGCCTAAAATAGTCTTAAGTCTCTTCTCTGTCAGAAAAATTTGTCTTTGACATTAGAAATTTCACTGTCCCTCTGTCTTCTGTTTATCACTGTCACTTTTCAAAACTTTAAATTTCACTCATGCTAATGTACACTTTGATGAGTTTCAAGAAGTGCATGTAGTCATATGAAAACCACTAAAAGCAAGATATGGGATTATTCCTTCAACCCCAAAACAGTCGTTCACCCAGTTGTAGTCACCCCACAACCACCAAATTCCAATTCTCTCTCAACCATCGTTCTACCTTAAAACATAGTTTTTCCTTTGCAAGGATCTCATAAATGCATCCATGCAAGTTGTAGCCTTTTGTCTTATTTCACTTAATATGATATATTTGAGATTTATTCATGTTGTTGCATATATCAATAGTATTTCACTGATTATGGTATATTTTATGAATCTTTTCAATATATAATGGACATTTCGGCTGTTTCCAATTTTTTTTTTTTTTGTGACACAGTATTGCTACCCTGTCTAGGCTGGTCTTGAACTCACTGTGTAAACTAGGCTGGCCTCAAATTCACAGTGCTCATCCTGCTTCAGTGTCCAGAGGACTGGGATTCCAGGTATATACCCGCTTCCTGGTTACTGGTTCCAATTCTTTGTGATTACAAATAAAGCTGTCATGAACACTGACTTGTGAATTTTTGTGTGAAGCATCACATTTCCTTTAGTAAATAGCTAGAAATATAGTTCTATGTTATGTGCCAAGGTCATGTTTAATCCGTTAAGAAATCATCAAACTGCTTTTCAATGTGGCTGTACCAGTTTGCATTCTATCTAGCAATGTATGTGACTTCCAGTTAGCCTGCATCCGATTCTAATAGTTATGTGTCTCAGTGTTGTTTTACCTTGCATTTTGCAGATGACTAATTACACTGAGCATTTTTTTGACATGTGCCTCTTTGCTATTCAGGTGTCTATAATGGTGAGGTTCTCTGTTCAAATTATCTATTTTTCCAACTATATTTTAAAAACTGGGCTGTTTTCTTGTAATTGAGTTTTGAGACTTCGTTATATACTCTAGTTACAAAACTGTTGTCACACATGCTAGTAAAGTACATTCAATTTTAATGACGTACAGTTTATCAATTTTTTTCTTCTACAGACTGTTATTTTGGTGTCCTAATAACTCTTTGCCCAATCTATGATCACAAAGATTTTTCTCCTCTATTTTCTTCTAAAACAAGGGAAAACAGGATTTCCCAAGAGCTAACTTTGACCTACAGTGCTATTTTTACATTGACCATGAGGTAAAAATGGTTTTTATGTTTTTAGACAATTACATAGTAGATTTCCCTACATACATATTTAAAAAAAAAAAAGATGTGACAAAGACCATATGTGGCTCTCAAAAAAACTAAAACATTTACTATTTGATTCTTTATAGAAAAGTTTGCATACCTCTGCTCTAGAAGATTTTTTTTTTTTGGTCAGGCCCTTATATTTAGGTCTATAATACATTCAGAGTTAAACTTTGGACAAGGCATTATGTATTTTTTTTTGTTTTACGTATGGATGTCCAATTATTTTCATACTACTTGTTGAGAAGAGTTATTGGGACGCGGATATAGCTCAATGGCACAGTGTCAACCTGGCAAGTGCAAGGTCCTTAGTTCAATTTGCGGTACAAAAAAGAAGAGTTATTTTTCTATTAAAATTGCTTTGCAAATTTCAGAAATCAAATATGTGGGTGGTGGGGGTGCAGCTCAGTGGTGGGAATGCTTGCTGAGCATCTGTGAGGCCCTGGGTTCAATCTCTGGCACCACAGAAATCAAATGTGTGTCTATTTCTACATTCCTTATTATGTCCCATTCATTTCTGGGTCTGAATTTCATATACCATGTTAATTAATGTAGCTTTACATTAAGATTTGAAGTTAGGAAGTTTGACTTCCACAATATTTGTGCTTTCTCAAAAAAGTCTTGGATATTCTAAATTGTTTTCTTTTCCATCTGATGATTAAAGTACAAAAAAAAAAAAAAGCCTTCTATGCGTCCCTTAAAAATCTGCCTAGTCTATGGTACATTTTGGGGAGAATCAATACCTTAACAATACCGAGCCTTCAATACACGAATAAAACGTATCATTCCAAACCATGGCAGTTGGATAAGGAATGAAAATCTAGACCTCCATATGGCAAGAATTACAGTATGCCACATTTTTTGGAGATAATGAAGACTGAACCCAGGCCAGGCATCCTACCAGGGAGCTACAATCTCGGGCCTAGAAGGTTAATTTTTATTTTAATCTGCTTGCTGAGTTCTAACTATGAACTATTAATTCAAAACTTTAGAGGTATGCATTCATAAAAGTTCTTATTAAAACAACCAGTATCATAACAATACCACCTAGATTTTCTTACAGAAGACAGTAAACTTTGAGACATTAAAAAACAGAATTTACACTGTTTGGATTCTAGTGAGTCAAGTATACCATGGCACAGAATAGGAACATAATATAGTTGGTGGAATAAAGAAATTCCATAGTGGATTTCCCCACATGCTTATTCTTCTGGCACCTAAATCATTATAATTCAATATTAATAGTTGACAATGAATGACTTCTACTAGGATACGGAAATCTCAAATTTACATCCAAAAATTAAGCAAGCAAATGCTCATTAAAAGTTTATGTTTCAAATAGGCTTTAATCTATTTCTTTAGAAAACCTGTATCAAGGACATATAAATGCAAAAGATAGTGATGGATTAATTTTTAATAAGGAGATTACCATATAGCTTATGATTTGGAATATTTCTATCTGAAGTTTTTGGAGTCATGGGTCTATATCTGGGGGAGAAAACTGACGGAAAACACTAATTTAACTTTTGAATAACACATATGATAACTGGCTGGAAATATTTAGTCAAAGATATTTATGTATTTTTGAAAGATCTTACATAAGAAGTTTTTTTGTGTAGGCTACTTTGGGGCTTTTGCTGGCAGAGCTATATCATTAAAATTGTACTAGGCTATATTATTGCTTTACTAGAAATCAACTCAACATGATCCAGGAATATAGGCTTGTTCAGATTATTCTCTACATTCCAAAATATTGACTAGGAGGGTCCAATTTCTTGCAAAAATGTGAAATAATTGCCAAACCAGGTGTGCAAATTATTTTCTTATATTTAATTAAAAATACTCAAAGTCAAGGATATTCAAAAAACAAAGGAATTATTAAGGACATGAACAGATTACAGGGACGAATATGGCCCTTAAATATATGAAATCATAGTTAGTACATTCATAGTGAGGGATATACTAATTTAAACCACACCTAGAGTAAAGTCAAAGGACTTGGTACAGCTGAAGAATTTTCTTAAAGAAAACCAACAATAAAGCAACAGAAGTCAGTAGTACGACTCTCTCAGTTAATGTTTAATTGTTTGATCAATCTTACATGCCTATATTTGTTTAACTGAGTAACCAATATAAAGATAACAATATATAATACAATAACTACTGTTAATTTCCCATCACCTTGTCTGAAACTCTGCATTGCTTCTATTGTTTGGGTGTTATTTTCTTTATGTCTGTTTGTTTGTTAATGTGTTTTCATTCTTTATCTTTAAAAATAAAAATATTGGAAGACTTAGATTATATGATTTAAGATCTTAAGCTACAGCAATATAAACAGTGTGGCACTGATTTAACGACAGTAAAATACACAAGTAAAATAGAATTCATAGAAGTATACAGAAATAGACCCACTCATATATAAACATTTGATTTGCCACAGATTCTACAGTAATTCAATGGAGTGGGGACTGTTTTAGACATGTGATACTGAAATATTTAAAATGGATGATGATGGGGCTGGAGATTTAGCTCAGCGGCAAAAGCGCTTGCCTGGCAAGCGCAAGGTCGTGAGTTCGGTTCCGGTACCGGAGAAAAACCAAAACAAACAAACAAAAAAAAAATGGATGATGGCTTTATATATGAAAACTTTTCCACTATAAACTTTATAAAATAGAATACAGAATCTTGTCAGTGTTGGGCTAGTTAAATGTTCTTAGACAAGACACAGAAAATTATAATCATAAGGGAAAAACTTTGTAGATACAACTTCAATAAAGTTAGAATCTTTCCATCAAAATACACTAAAAATGAATGGACAAATCATATGTGTATCTCATTTAATCTGAATTCTATGTTTAAGAATACTCATAAACATCTATCTGAGGTGGGACTACTACACAACATATGTAAGAACACTCCCAACAAAAAAATGAGAAACAGCCCAAATTTTCAAATGGGCAAAATATTTGAACATGTAAATAGTCTACAGTGATTAAAAAAGAGTTCAATATTATTAGTTATCAGAAAAATGTAGATTAAAACTAAAATATAGTACCACAATCCACCTACCAAAATTCTTTTTTTTTTTATTTTAAAGATAAAAGGGGGGAAACATTAACAGACATACAACATTTTACAACATATCACAAGCACAATACAGACAATACAGAGCACCTACCAAAATTCTAATATTGGAGAGAATGTAGAACAAGTAAAGCTCTCTTACCATACTGATGTGAATTTGAAATGGCTCATCCATTTCCCATCTGGGAAAAGACCTAGTAGTTTGTATATAACTAAGCATATACCTATCTTACGACCCAACAGTTTTACTTGTAGCTATTTACTCAAGCGAACTGACAGCACATATCCATTCAAACATTTGTGAAAACCTGCTCTTAACAGCTTCACTCATAATAACCAAAAACTTGACAAAGCCCAGGTGTCCACGGTATATTCATTTCATTGAAAGGTAAAAACTGCTGATAAACATATGGATAATGATAAACATTATGCCTAGTGAAAGAAATCTTACAAAGAATGTACCTAACATGATTCCATCTCTAAGAAGTCCTACACTGGGTTGACTACATTATGATAAATAAATCATAAGTATAGTTGTTACTGTGGACACTGGCTTAGGAAGTGATTCAAAGACCATAAAGAAATTTCCTGGGATGATATAATTTTCTCTTTTCTCTTTTCTTCTTCCTTTACTTTTGTTCTTCTTTCCCTCCTACTCTTCTTTCCTTCCTCCCGCTCTCTCTTTCCTTTTTTTTTTAATTCCTTAGTGTTGGGGACTGGATCCAGGACTCCTGAAGGCTGAGAAAGTGCTCTATTACTGACCTACATCCACAGTCCCGGAATGATATCTTGACATCAGTTTGAGTTACAGAAGAGTTCACATATGTCAAAATTCAACACATGTACCTTTAAGATATGTGCATCTCATTTAATATGAATTCTATATTTAAGAAGCTATGCACATTTATTTTTGATATAAATCCTGAAGTATTTAGGGAGAAGTGTAATGTTGTTGCAATTTATTTTGTAATGCATCAAAAAGGTGATCCATGAATAGAGAGAACAGACTGATGAATAGATATGTGGCAGAGTATGTACAGTAAAACATTATAAGAGAATGCCAGTGATGGATATATAGTAGTCATTGTAATGTTTTTTATACTTTACAGAATATGTGAATTTTTTTTTCTGGTGCTGAGAAATGAATCTAGGGACTTGAGCATATTAGGCAAGTGATCTAGAACTGAACTATCTCCCTGGTTCATATATATGAAACTTTAAAAAATAATATGTTGTCAGGGGGACAAAATATTAACTGCAGGACCTAGGTAGGAGATATGTAACTCTTCATTGGATAATTCTTTTATTTTTTTCTGTGTATTTCAAATTTTTCACAATACAATTGTTTTTAAACTATATTAAGAAACTTGCTCACTTCTGTCAAGCTAACAAAAATCCAGGGGTTTCTCAGTAAACTGCAACATACCTATGCAATTCAATACTAAGTAGCTTGGGGGGGTGGCTAGAGACAGGGTCTCCCTATGTAGTTCAGATTGGCCTTGAACTCACTATGTAGCCCAGGCTAACCTTGAATTTATGGTGATCCTCCTGCCTTAGCCTCTCTAGTGCTAGGACTACAGGCCTGTGCCACCATGCCTGGGTGCTAGGTATTTATTTTTTTAAACACTAATTTATTTTTTTAAACACTAATTTTTTTTATACACTAATGTGGATTGATCTCTAAGATATAAAGTTAAGTGAAATAAGCCAAATGTGAATTTTTAAGACATGAAATATGTACATTTTAGCTGGGAATTATATGGGAATACATATTTATGTATTTTATCGGCTAGTATTTTTTCTTCACGAAGAAACACTGGAAGGGTAAATAAGAAACTGAAAAGTGGATACACTAGGGATAGAGAGGAAATAACATTTCACATTTTTACATTTATTCATATACCTTTCTATTTCGTATCCAGTGAAATAAAAGACAAACAGAGTTAATGAAAGATGAAAAAAGAGTGTAGCAGTGACAGAAAGGTAGCATGAGCTTCCCAGTTAATTGGGCTTATTGCCCACAAGCTTTCCCCAAAGTTTCAATTTCTATAAAAGTTAAAAGCAAATTGAAAAGCAACAAAAGTCTCCATACCTTTTGGTCCAGGTAGACCATCCAAGCCAGTGCGTCCTGGAGGACCTGGAAGTCCTGGGAAACCACGATCACCTTTTTGACCAAGTGTTCCTTTGAAACCTGGGAGTCCTGGTGGTCCAGGTGGCCCAGGTAACCCAAATCCTGGCTCTCCCTTAGGCATACACACAACAAAACACAATAAAAACTCCTATGACTTTCCTGGTGCTTACTGTTTACTATGACGAATTTAACGTAAAAAATACAAGGTAATACTTTTTTTTCTATGGGGACAAGGGCAGGATATAAAAGATGACTGGTATGTCAGAGAGAATATCTTAAATGATAGGAAATAGGGCTTAGTAAAACAAATTAAATGAGTTTGACTGATTTCAAAATAAGAAAGACACAACTGACAGAGAATGAGATTTAATAATAGTCTACCTAAGTGAAGAAACGCTATTATAGACCAAGTATTAGATAATTCCAAAAGATGATTTTTAATTTGACAATTTATTGTCATGGCTTTGTAATTTTGTATAAAATGCCCATTTACTTATATATGAATACTAAAGCACTTGGAGAAATGGCATAATTTTAAGATTTGGGTTAAATACTTAAGTGAAGAAAAACGAATAGCAAATATGGTAAAATCCTAATAATTTTGCACCTGGGTGATGGACATACAAAATTTCATTATATTACTCCTTTCACTTTTGTGTTTATTTGAAAATGTTCATAATAAAATAAAAATAATGAACTGAGAAATGATTTCTCATGAGAGCTGGGATCATGGTCAATTGCTTTTCCTATGGAAATGAGATAATGACAAAACCCAGGAAATTTACTTAATTAAGCACATAAAACATACAGGGACATCAAAAAGACAGAAAACAAATGACAAAAAAACCCTAGCCAGGTGTGGTGGTGTATGCCTGTAATCTCAGCACTTGGGAGGCTGAGACAGGAGGACCATGGCAAGTTTGAGGCCAGCCTGGGCTACAGAGTTCAAGGTCAGCCTGAACTACATCATGAAACCCTGCCTCTCAAAGACAAAAGTACAGGGGCCATCAGGATAATTACATGTCATAACAGTTTGCTGAAAGTTGATTGAGAAAGTTTAAAATTAGATAAGATAAAATAAAAAGAATGAAAAATAACAAAGACAGAATTATTTATCATCATCATTATTATTATATCTAAGTCAATAGCAATTATTTGCATTATGTATCTGTGTTAGAACTGGCACAGAAAGAGACAATTTAGGAAAGTCCTGATACATCATCACTGTTTCAATCAATCATTACAGGCATGGACAGAGATGAAATACTACAGTGATTCCATAAAGAAGTTCAGGGGAAGTTAATGTTTATATTATCACATCTAATTGAATAACTGACCACTGTAAAACAGGATAAAAAGCTCTTTTTTATCCAAATATGACCTCTTGGATTATTAAAGACATTTTGGGATAAAATAGTTTTAAATGAAAACATAATCAATTAAGTTTTATCTGCACAGCAAAGACTCGGCACAATGTCTAAGTTAAAAT
Organism: Chinchilla lanigera; assembly: GCF_000276665.1. NCBI lineage: Eukaryota > Metazoa > Chordata > Mammalia > Rodentia > Chinchillidae > Chinchilla > Chinchilla lanigera. The sequence continues at coordinate 7,260,927 of NW_004955490.1, forward strand.
AGAGTCAGGACTACAGAAGATAGGAGCCTAGGAAAATGAGAAGGAATAATTTTAAATGTACCAGACCTTTGGTCCTGGAAAGCCTGGAGGCCCTGGAGGGCCTTCTAGACCAATTCTTCCGGGTATCCCAGGTGCTCCTGGAGGTCCTGGAACTCCTGGAAAACCTGTAAAATGAGAAAGAGAAAAGACTTTAAGAAATACGCTAAGTTCTCCAACCCACATTCTCAACTGACCCTATCATGCTTAGTGAATACAATAAGATGATAAAAGAGCAATGACTTTTTTTTTCGTACCAGGAATCAATCTCAGGACCTTACATTTGCCAGGCAGGCACTGTGCCACTGAGCTATATCCCCAGCACTAGAGCAATGACATTTTGCATGGCTACTTAGGAATAAGCCTTATGGATACCTGATATTCTCCCTCAGTCATCTTATGACCCTTTTATACTCACATAGCAGTAATGTCTGCAAAAGACATGCTCTTCTGAATAAAAACAATCATTACATAATAAATCAGAAATAAGCACAAGGAATGGATTCCACACAAAAACACAGAACAACTTTTGTCCTTACGGTTGATTATAGTGTGTAAGGTGATTATGTTTGATTGTCAATTTGATTGGCTTGGGAGTTGCCCAGGGGATTAGTGGATGATGCTTCTGGGTGTGACTGGCTGGGTCATGGAAGCATAACCTTAGAATTATAGCTGGTACCTATCTCCTTCCTCTCTGATGCTGTTCTCCTCTTCTGCTTCTCAGCTGCCATGTACTAAGCATCTTTGCTATGTCACACATCTGCTATGATGTTTCAGCCTTGTTACCAGCCAATCATGTACTGAATACCCTGAAACTGTGAGTTAAATTAAACGCTCCCTGCTTTTAGTTGTGGGTGTCATGTATTATGTCTCAGCAACGGGAAAGCTGACTAATGCAGAGTGATGAAATGACTACCATATACTTCTGGAAATGAGCTAAAAGTAACTGTAGATATTACACACATACATGAAGTCAAACCTGATACTTTTCTGTGCTACTGCGGATTCAACTCAGGAACTTCACACTAAGCTACATCCTCAGTCCCTTCATGAGGTTGCCCAGGCAACTGAAACTTGGGATTCCCCCTACCTTGGCTTCCCAGAGTGCTGGGATTACCAGCATGCACCACCATGCCTGGTAAAATTTGATAATTTTGAGAGCATCCGGCATAAATGAGTAAGGACATATTTAAGTGCCCTCCTTACACAAGTACCACCCATGCTATTTATGGGAATAAATTCTGGAGAAATAAAACAGAACTGAAGAAAAACCTTAGAAAATTTCAATAAATTAAGAATATTTTTACTTAGGATAAATCATTGGATATAGGTATACAGTAAATCCATTTTCTGTTTAGTATAATCCATTAATTCACAAGTATCTATCGAGTGCTTATTGTGTACCAGGAACTGATGTTAAGTCTGAGAATACAAGAGTAAACAAAAAATTCAGTAATTCTTAGGAGGTATTTTTAGCTCATAAATCAATTTGGCAAGGGCTGGGGATTTAGCTTAGTGGCAAAAGTGCCTGCCTGGCAAGCGCAAGGTCATGAGTTTGGTTCCTGGTACCAGAGAAAAAACCAAAAACAAAACAAAATTAAAAAAAAAATCAATTTGGCAAATCTACAATTGAGATTTCTTATTTTAAAGAAAAGGAAATAAACAATAGAAACAATGGTATAAAATTTCAAAACAAGACTGGTGAAGAGTAACAATGATTAGTACATTGTGTATTGTTATCTTCAAAGTAGTTGCTCAGATTACAAGATATAGGCATGAAAAACTGATCAAACAATATAGACATAAACCTTTCTTTTCAATGAACTAATGGAAACTAGCAGCATAACTGTTTTATCTTGTGTGTTTGTGTATATATATATATTTCTTTTTTTCCTTTTCTTTTCCTTCTTTTACCCTTTCCCCATTCTAGTTTCTCTTTCCTTTTGAGTGGTTTCTTCCCATTTCACAATATCTATTGTACATTTTGGGCCTTATTTGCTCTTTCAGTTTCTTACACTAGGTATATATTTATGATAGGACTGTTTTACATAATGATCATTAATTTAAAGTATACACATTTTATGAATTTTCACTTAAACTGCTTATAGCACTCAGAAAAAACCTTTACATGTATTTAATCAAATACTAGCATACTAATCAGCTAACCTAGTACCCACTACCCAGTCCAACATACCTTTGGGACCAGGTGGTCCCGGAAGTCCAATTCCAGGAATACCTGGTTCTCCTTTGCTACCAGGTATTCCTGGCACACCTGGTTGACCTGGGAGCCCAGGGTCACCTATGAAAAAATAATTTTCAAACTGAAGACTTTCAAAGAAAGAAACCAACAAGTGGTGAAGATCTTTTGAGATAAAATTTTCACATACCTGGAAGACCGACTTCACCATCTCTACCTGGGTTTCCAGGCAGGCCAGGCTTTCCTGGCTGGGTTATGGTCTGACCTGGATCACCTTTAGGACCTGAGAACAAGAGTGAGCAAGTGCTAAGTCTGAAATGCTTACTTGAATGAAGATCTCTTTTAAAGTCGGGTGTGGTGCACGCCTGTAATCCCAGCACTTGGGAGGCTGAGGCAGGAGGATCCTTGCGAGTTCGAGACTAGCCTGGGCTAAAAAGTAAGCTCAAGGCCAGCCTGAACTGAATAGCAAGACCCTGTCTCAAAAAGACAAAAAAAAACTCTTTTAATTAAAAACTAAAAAAGATATCATCAAGCATAATTTGAAAATTCAGAATAATAAAATTCCACATGAAAAAAATCTCATACTATACATTCTAGGAAGATATGAAAGAGAAGGGTGAGATTTAAAAGAGGAAAATAGATTATAGGTTTAATAACTTCCATGATTGTGGATGTGTGATGGTTAATTTTAGATGTCCACTTGACTGGATTAAGGGACATCCAGATAGTTGAAAAAGTAGTATTTCTGGGTATGTCTGTGGGGGTGGAAGAAGAGACTGTCATTTGAACCAGTAAACTAAGTAAGTAAGACCTGTCTTCACCCAGTGTGGGCCAGTATTATCCAAAAACTAAGAGCCTAAATAGAACAAAAAAGGCAAATTTGTGCCAGGGATATAGCTCAGTAGCAAAGTGCCTGTCTGGCAAGAGTGAGGTCATGAGTTCGATTCCCAGTACCAAAAAAAAAAAAAAAAAAAAAAAAGAAGAAGAAAAGAAAAAAGGCAAATTTGCTTGTCCCTTCAGACATGGGATATCTATCTTTTGCCCTTGAACACCAGAACTCCAGTTTTTCTACCCTTCAACCTCCAGAATGTGCACAAACGTCCTCCCAGGTTCTCAGGTCTGTGCAAAGGGAATGGGCACACTACCAGCTTCTTTGGTTCTCCAGCTTGAAAAAAGTATCTCATGTGATCTCTTAGTCTCCAGAGTCACATGAACCAATTCCCCTAATAAACCCCTTTTCATCCATCCATCTATCCATGTATCCATTCATGTATCTATCTACCTACCTACCTACTACCTACCTACATTCTTATTTATTCATCCACCTTGCTGGTGCCCTTTCTCTAGAAAGGCCTAATCTAAGATAGTATCTATGAAAATATCTTTTCAATATAGGTCCAAGGAGATTTAAAAATAAAACTCTGGTAAATGAGGAAAATATTCTTTATGGTTAATTAGCGATAACTTTAAAGTTTTATACACATAAAGTCTAAGTAACGAGTAGTTCTCATTAATTGAAACAATGGTTTGAAATGGGCTTAGGAGAAAGATGAGTTTCCTAAACACATTACAAAAAGCACTAACCATGACAGAAAAGACTGATAAATATGACTACATTAAAATTGATTGCTGTTCATTAAAATGCCACACACATGTGAATTTCAAGCCACAGTAGATAGCATTTTTGTAAAATGCATAGCTAACAAAGAATTAATAATACACCACATATATAGAATGCCTCTAAATTAATAAGAGAAAGAAATATTCCAATAGAATAGTAAATTTAAAAAGGCACATGAAGAAGCATTTCAAAAAAGGAAATTCAAGTGGCTAATAAGCATGAAAAGGTGCTAAGCTGTAATCAGATAAATGCAAAATTCATCTGCTGAAATATATCACACTCAGCATACTGGCAAAAATATATCACACTCAGCATACTGGCATACAGACATAAAATGTCTGTAAAAAAAACAAAACAAAAACAAAAAAACAAAAAACAGACCCATAAGGTCCTGAGTTCAATTCTTGGTACCAAAAAAGAGTCTGTGAGGATGCAGAACAATAAGAAATCTCCAACAATTCCTATGGTGGTATAAATTGGTGTAATTGCTCTGGATAGAATTGGGAATTCTCTAGTCAAGCTAAAGATGTACTCATGCACTACTTCAAACATGTTATTCTTAAATATATACCCTAGCCCAGGAATTGGTAAGCCTTTCTTTTGCAGGATCTGACAGTAATTTAGACTTTGTGGACCATATCACTTCTGTAATAACTATTCAATTCTGTTGTTATTACACAAAAACAACTATACACAATTGTGAATGGATGTATTCAAATAAACACTTTATTTTTTTGTTTGTTTGTTTGTTTTCTGGTACCTTGAATCAAACTCACGACCTTGCCCTTGCCAGGCAGGTGCTGTGCCGCCGAGCTAAATCCTCAGCCCCCAAATAAACATTTTATATATAACAATAGTGCATAAGAAAATAAATAAATAAATAAAATAGCACATAAGCAGGATTTGGTCCATGGCTGGTGATTTGTCAGCCCCTGGCCTCCAGAAAAGTGTGAACATCAGGAAATATATATATATAAACATAGATGTATGTTTATAATAGACCTAAATTATAATTAATGCATTTGTTCATTAAGAAGAGAAGGGATAAAATCAACTGTGATACACACCCCCACACACACACACAGTGGAATTCTATATACCTAAAAAAATGAAAAAAAAAGTATGCTGGTTGTGTAGGTGCACGCCTGTACTCTCAGCACTCAGGAGGCTGATGCAAGAGAATTTGCATGAATTCAAGGCCAGCCTGGGCTATGTAGTGAGTTTGAAGCCAGCTTGGAGGACATCGCAAAACTCTGTCTCAAAAAAACAAAATAAAACACCAAAAATGAATATAGTATAAATATATACAAAGTTAATATAAACAGCACTTACCCTATGATTCTACTAATGTTAAGCTCAAAAAGAAGCAAAATTATTTGTTTCAAAATGTATATATAAGTGATAAAACACGGAGAAATAGAAGGAAATTATACAAGTCAGAACAGCAGCTACTTTCGGAGAGGAGGAAGGGGATTATGATTAGGAAAAGATAAGGAGAGAAGAGTGAAGTTTGTTGGGATACTGTAGTACTCTATTTCTGGATGTGTGTGGTAGCTACATGTGTGTTTTTATTATAACTATATGTTAAACCTTGCATTACTTATAACAGACTTAAAAATTACAAAAATAATACTAACATGGAAGACAAGAATATTAAAGAAAAACATCCCTTTAAAAACAAAACATGTGCCAGGTGTGGTGGGGAATGCCTGTAATCCCAGCACTCAGGAGGCTGAGGCAGGAGGACTGCCATGAATTCGAGGCCAGCTTGAGTTACATAAGAGAGTTCAAAGCCAGCCTGCACTGCACACTGAGACTATGTCTTAAAACAAAACAAAACAAAACAAAACAAAACATGAGTATTCCTTTGCTAAGGAGCTCTAAGACTCCAAATAAAAATGGTCAAAAAAATACATCTCTTGGGAAAGGAAGCTAAGAATAGCCAAATGGTAACATACTTCTGCTTTTAACCAATTGTAAAATAAAACAGACATGTTAAACTTACCTGGTAGTCCTGGCTGGCCAGGATTTCCTGCAACACCTTGTATGCCTTTTTCGCCGACTGGACCAGGAGGGCCAAAACCAACAGGGCCCATAGGTCCCATATCCCCTGGGAGACCTGGCAAACCTGGGTTCCCAGGGGGACCTCTTTCGCCCTTAAAAGCAATTCCACCCTGAAAAGTGAAATGTTTGACAAAGGAACACATAGATTTAACAACTCTCTGTAGGCTGGTATTACTGAATGCAAGTTGTAAAACAACAGAACAATAAACAATTGTTAAAAGCTATATAAACTAGTACAACCACTACGAAAATTAGTATGGAGATTCTTCAAAAAACCAAACTAGACATCCCATTTGACCTAGCTATTCCCTCTCTAGAAATCTTCCAGAAAGAGTAAAAAACATCATATTACAGTGCCAACTGTATACCCATGTTTATAGCAGTACAACTCATAATAGTTAAATATTGAAAGGAGTCTATATGTCCATAAATAAATAAATGGATAAAGAAATATGGTATATACACACAATGGAGTACTATTCTGCCATATACAAGGATAAATTTGAGTCATTTGTAGGAAAAGGATATACTTTGAAACTGTAATATTAAGTGAAATATATTAGAAACACAAGCTCAAATATCACATGGATTCTCTTATATAAATAATTTCAGTATAAATTATACTTAAGTATAAATAATTTAAATAGCAAAATAAATGATGGATAATAGGAATCAGGAAGACAGATCTTTTACAAATGGGAAAGGAATCTAGCGATGGAGGCGGGGGTGTGGCAGGGATGGGTTAGTAAAAAGTATTAAGATGATTTTGTACATGCATAATTCTCCGCATGAAGACTGTAATCACTATGTACTTCAGAAATGGGCTAATATTTTTAAAAGCTATCTAAGTGTGTTATTAGGGTTAGAAATGTGTGATCATTTCATACATTCACTCCTTTAACTAGTATTTTTGAGCTGCTCTTATGTGCCAAGTGCTAATGATGAAGCAGAGAATATAAGTAGACATAAATCTCCCTTCTCATGAGTCTTAAAATTTAGTATAAGTAAGGAAGGCTATGGTCTAAATAATATAAAATATACTTCCCACTAAAATATCATGAGCTATGTCTTGTACAAAAAGACTGTGCGTTAATGTTTAATTGCTGGCTCTGGTACATTGAACATGGGCATCTATTCAAACTATTTTTATAAACCTACTATATATAAAAGCCAAGGTAGATTTTTGTTTGTCAGGTCTAAGTAAACACAAAGACATACAGAATAACAATGGGTAACTACGGGCCAGGGATATAGCTCAGTGGCCCAGGGTCTACCTGGCAAGCATGAGGTGGTGAGTTTGATTACCAGTACCAAAAAACAAACAAACAAACAAAAAAACAAAGAATGGGTACTGTTACATACACGCATAAGCATTTTAACCTTCTGCCCAGATATTCATAGCCAGTATTACTCAGTACAGTACAGCAATGGTTTATTTATTTATTTTTAAGTTTTTTGAGATAGGTTCTCACTATGTGTTGAACTGGCTATATAGCTCAGGAAGATCTCAAACTTATTATCTGTCTGTCCCAGCCTTCCAAGCATTGAGATGACAGGTGCACACCTTTGTGCCTGGTTTAGGATGTTTATCAATCAACTAAAAGACTAGAAACCCCACACAGCAGCAATGTACCCTTACTATATTCTTTTAAGCACTGATTAGGTATATTGTAGCACCAGATCCATGTTTAGTTTTAATTTAGGAAACTGTTTTCCTTTTCAGAACTGATGATTGAACTCAGGACTTCATGCATGCTCAGCATGCTCTCATTAACTGAGTAACATTCCCAGAGACTAGGAAACATTTCTAACTGACAGTATGACATTGCAATACCAAGAGTATTAAACTAACTCACGGGCTCTCCTTTGGGCCCAGGAAGACCTGGAAATCCATCCTGTCCTGGAGTCCCTGGTAAACCAGGAAGCCCTGGAGCTCCAGGAGCACCCAACTCTCCTTTTTCGCCCTTCATTCCAGGGAAAGTGAAGATGTCACCAGGTTCCCCTTTAGCTCCAGGAAGTCCTGGAGCACCTGGAGCTCCTGGTATGCCCTGAGTGGGAGAGGAAAAGAAGAAAGGGAAAAAGTAAATCAGATTTTTTTCTAACACTTTTCTCCAGTTTACCCACCAATCTACCCCGTAACATTTAGTTCATAAAGTAACGAATCGCCTGAAGCATGCATGTGAGTCAGGGAGAGTAAATGAATCAAATGTATTACAAATTAAATTACAGTTTAATTAACTATCTATCTCTATAATCTCTCTTTCTATAATTACTCTATATATATCTTTATCTATCTCTATATAATTAATCTATCTATAATCTAGCTATATATATCTCTCCATAAGTGAACATAGATGTGGACATGGCTTCCTACTATTTTTTTGATTTATGAAGTAATAAATCATATGAAGCATGCATGTGAGTCAGGGAGAGTCAATGAATGAAATGAATTGTAAATTAAATTATAATTTAACTAAATGATATACATATATATATATATATCCATACCTATCTATTTTATATATCTCCATAAGCATATACTGAAGTGTACATAGCTTCCTACTACTTTTTAGATTGATAATATATACTCAGAACTTACTGGTAATCCTCTTAAGCCAGTTTCTCCAGTCTGTCCTTTGTCACCCTTCTGTCCAGGAAAACCAAGAGTCCCTAGCATGAACACACACACACACACACAAACACAAAATGTGAGCTTTGAACATCTGACAAAACTTTTATAAAAATTAGCAAATCAAATTTTAAAATAAAATACCCTCATTCTATCCCATTCATGTTACATTGTATTTCCTGTTTTGTGTTCTTAAAATGAGGAAATCATCCTTTTAAAAAACAAACAGTTCATGTTATATACAATATTGGACTTTCACGTATTTTTAACTTCATAATAATCTTTCCCTTTGCAGAGCTTACAGTGGTGCTTGAATTGCTACGACCATTGCACTGCTCATGGTAGAAGAAGATAGGGAAGAAATCTGTACACCTTTATTCTGAGTTATAAATTCTTCCTACATCCTTATTAGTCTTTATTTTGGTTGGTAATTACCTAAAATTTGGTTTATGAGGAACATTTGGTGTTCAAAATCTGGAGGAAACATTATTAAAGCAGTGGTTTTCAAAAGGAATCCTTGAACCAGCTGCATCATCAACACGTGGTTACTCCTTAGAAATGCTAACTCTTGGGATAAGAATTGCCCAATCCTGATCTACTGGATTGGAAAATTTGTGGGTGGGGCCAGAAACCTTGGAGTTAATAAGTTCTCAAGATGATTTTGATGTGCTTTCAGGTTTGAAAAACACTAGAGTAAGGATTGGAAGGTAGATTACTAACTTCTAGTGGAAGCTACAAGACTTGTTGGAAGTGTTTCCATGCACCCTGTGAGTTGGTATTTTTGGTGGACACATCAGATAGCTAAGAGGTCTGGTGTCGGTTCTCAGCCTTGACTCAGACATAAAGTGTGATCTCAAAAGAAAACAATATGGATCTGTACCAGGAGGCAATTCAGTAAAAGAGTTGTAAGTCTGACATAGTCAATAGGGTTTTGACTAGAAATGAGAAGAGTGATATATATAAATAAATGAATGGCAATAGGTTGGCAAACTCTAATAGAAAACCCTTTCTGTAATGACACGTGTGATATATTCCCAGTGACTAGAAGTTGTGACACTTCAAGCTATACTCAAGGGCCAGGAATTATGAACTCTTACCCACCCCAGTGTTTTGGAAAAAAGAAGTCTAACACTATGTGTTATTTTTCCTTCCACATGGAAAAATAGGGAAGATACAGTTCCTAGAACATTGTCACAATGTTTTAATAGAACACACTGGTAGTTTGAAGTATTAGAAGAGTATCATTTATTTCACAGCAAAGAGGTACTTCATATTTAATTATTGATAGATATGACAGACTAGCTATAAAATGAGAAGCTGGAAACATTTTAAAATCATGAACTCATAAAAATCTAGCTAAAAATATCATTTAATAACTATCCTTAGGCAAAATGTTTTACCTGGAGGACCAGGGAGACCTGGCAAACCAGGTTGGCCTGGAAGCCCTGAAACACCAGTTCCAATACAGTTGAAGCAGGTGTCACCTTTGTCACCTGGTAAAAGTAATTAAAAAACAAATATTACTAAAAGAGTGCTTAAACATTCCTCAGTTAGGTTCTAAGAAGTTAGCAGTAAAGGGATAGGATTTCTACGTAATAGTGTAGCTAGAGAAGTCTATGTCTATATTTAATTCATTTGAAAAGTGTGTACTGAATCCATCCTGTTTGGGGAGAACTGTTCTAGGTCTTAGTGGTACATCAATAGAACAGACAGAAATCCTTGCCTTCACTGAGTTCACTTTCTATGGGTAGGAATGGACAAAAAACAATGAAGACAATAAATCATATATTAAACCATTTTAATATAACAAAACATTCAATATATATATTAAAATATGTTACATTTATAGGAAAAAACAGAGCGGGATTCGCGAGACTGAGTATGCTAGGGATGGGTGAGGATAAGGAAAGATGCAATTTTATTTAATGATTTATTTACATTTTTATTTTTTATAGTACCGAGGATTGAACCCAGGGCTTTGTACAAGCAAGACAAACAATACCAGGGACTACATCCCAGCCCTGAAGTTTACAATTTTAAATAGGGTGGTCAGGATAACTACATTGATAACATGATATATGATGAAAAGCTTAAAGGACATAACATGTACATAATGAACATAGAGTATCTAGGCAAAGAGAACAGCATGTTTGGCATATACAAGGAACTGCAACCAGAATAGACTGCTGGAGCAAAATGATGGTGTGGAACCAGACCAGAGGGTAGGCAGTTTTTAAGCAGTAGCTTACCTTGAAAAATCTTGTAAGCCATGGGATAGACCAGTGATGGCAAACATTTTAGAGCTTTCCATGATACAAAATGTCCACTGTGGTACACATGCCACAGGTTTGCCATCACTGGTAGAGACTACAGCATTTACTGTAGTGAAATGAGAAGCAAATGGAAGAATTTAAACAGAAGCTGGGTGTGTCGGCATAAGGCTGTGATCCCACCAATCTGGGAAACTGACGCAGGAGATAACAAGTTCAAGCCCACCATGGGCAATTTAGTGACTTAGTGAGACTGCCTCAAAAAATAAAAATAAAAAAAGTTTAAAAAGACTGGGATGTAGCTCAGTGTAAAAGCCCTCAGTTCAATCCCCAGCATCTCCCTCTTCAAAAACAACACAACTATCTGCTATATTACAGTTCTAAATGCAAAGATGAAAAGTAGGAACTCTTTAAGAGGTAACTGGTGTAGTGATCTAGGGGACAGATGATAGATTATCCCAAAGTGACAGCAATGAAGATGTTCAGAAATGGTTAGATTCTAGACATACTTGAAAGTACAGCTATTTGGATGTTCTCCTGGATTATAACATAAAATACAGAAGAAGAGGGCAATCAAGGACAACTCTGAAGTTTAGAGCCTAAGCAACTAGAAACCCGAAGTAGCCTCCTTTTTAAGTAAAACAGGGAAGATGTGAGTAGACTAATTATGGAAGAGGAAGTGGCAGAAATCAGAACTATAACAATCAATGTCAAGTTCAAAATGATGAGTGAGCAGTTCATAAGCAAATCTAGGGGAAGGGTTATATTTGGGTAGGAAACATAAATTCAGAACTTGTTGGCAAACCAAATATGTTAAAACTCTTGAGTCTGGATGGATGAATTTAGAAAAGAGGAACAAAGACTGAACCCTATGGCACTTCAAAATTAAAAGTTGACCAGATAGTTTTAATGTGCTTACAAAACACAAAGAATCTAGGACATATGAGACTTATACAGAGCTGAAATTAAGAAAGTCTGGTACTGGTGCAAGGCAAGGCAAATAGCAAAACAAAACAGAATAGAGAAGTCAGAAATAGTCACGTATATGTGGTCATATGATTTATAACAAAAATACTAATACAACTCAGTAGAAACTTGATGACCTTTTAAACTATGATTTTGAGTCAGTTGGATATATATAGGGAGAAACTGAACTTTGATCCGTGCTTGAACTGCACACAAAAATTAACAGAAGTCAGCAGGTGCCTCACACGTGTAACCTCAGCCATTTGAAGCCTGAGGCAGGATAACAAGTTTGAATTCAGCCTGGGGAACGTACAGCCTTAACAAGACCCTGTCTCAAAATAAAAAAAATAAATAAATAAAAGGAAAAAAGGGCTGGGGTAGGTAGCTTAGTGTGAAGGCTTTAGGTTAAATACCCAATACTACAGAATTAAAATAAAATAGATGTAGAAGGTAAAATAATAATGCATCTAGAAGAAAACTTAAGAGGAATATTATCACGTCTTTGAGATAAGGAAACATTTATAAAGCAGGGCATAAACGGTACTACCCATGACACAGAACATTAATAAATTTTATTTCACTAACTAATAACAACTGTTTAACAAAATACAAATACAAACAAATCACAGACTGGCAGAGGATAGTTATAATGCATATGCATATTAAATAACCAAATGAAAAATAGGGTGAAGACAGGCACTTTACAAGACAGTGTATAAAAACATGCAAAAGAAGCTCATCATCAATGAGTCATCAGGGAAATTTATAAAATATCACTTTGGAAAATAATTTGGTGCTGTCTATGAAGCAAAACCTACACCTAATCTATAACCCAGCAATGCTATTCCCAGGTATATCTCCAGAAGAAATGACAGCTATGTCCTACCAATATTTCAAGAATGTGACAGTTTTATTCAGAATAGCTTCAGACTATATGTTCAGTGACATCAGAATGGATATTTAGGTAAATTTGTACAATAAAATAATGAAGAACAGTGAAAATACAATTACAAGTTAAAACATGGATAAATCTCAAGGTAAAATGTTTAGCAAAAGAAACCACATACACGAATTCATACAACACTATTCCATTTACACAAACTTCAAAATTATGCAATCTAATGTATCATAGTAGACAAAATACTGGTTACATTTTGCGATCCTGATGGGAAGCACAAGAAGTCATCAATACTCCTGGAAATGTTCCATATTTTGGTTTAGATAGTAATTATGTAGGATATATGTAGGATATGTTTGTGACATATATCTGTGTTTACAGGCCAAAATCCTTAATGAACATAGACGCAAAAATTCTCTGTGAAATACTAGCAAACCAAATCAAACAGCACACTAAAAAGATTATTCACCACGATCAAGTACGATTCATCCCAGAGGTACAAAGATAGTTTGATATATACAAATCAATAAATGTGATACACTGAATCAACAGAATAAAGGAGCAAAATAATATGCTCATCTTAATTGATGTAGAAAAGGCATTTAATTAAATGAAATGTGTCTTCATGATAAAAACTCTAAACAGATTAGTCATACAATGGGAAGGATCTTAACATAATTATGGCCATTCATAATAAGCCAACAGCTAACATTACATTGAATAGGGAAAAGCAGAAACCTTTCTAAGAACTGGAACAAGACAACGATACCTACTTTCACCTCTTTATTTAACACAGTTCTGGAAGTCTTAGAGAAATAAAAAAGAGAAAGAAATAAATAGTATCCGAATCAGAAAAGAACGCATTAAATTTTCATTGTTTGCAGACAATATGATCTTATATACAGAAAGTTCCAAGAACTTCACCAAAAACTGTTAGATGTAATAAATGAATTCAGCAAAGGTGGAAGCTACAAATCAGCATAAAAAAATCAATACTGCTGTATGTCATTTGAGAATTATTAGAAATAGAAATCAAGAAACCAATGCCACTTATAATAGCTACAAAAAATAAAATACCTAAACATTAACTTAACAAAAAGGTGAAAGATTTCCACTATGAAAATTATATAACATTGATGAAAGAAATTGAAGAGGACACAAAAGGTAGAAAGACAGCTCATGTTCATAAATTGGAAGAATCAATATTGTTAAAATACCCATACCTACTATCCAAAGCAGTTTATAGATTTAATGCAAACCCTATCCAAATAGTTATGGCGTTCTTCACAGAAGTAGAAAAAACCTTTAGAATTCATATGGAATTACTCAGTATGCAAAGCAATTTTGAGGAAAAGAGAACAAGGGAGAAAGTCTTATACAACCTGACTTCAAAATATACTACAAAGCTGTAGTAAAAAAACAGCATTCTATTGGCATATAAACAGACATATAGACCAATAGAACAAAATAGAAGGCCTACTTATAAACCCAGGCATCTACAGCTAACTGATTTTTCAACAAATGTGCCAAGAATACATACTGGAGAAAAGACACTTATTCTAGTAAATAGTGATGGGAAAATTGATATCTACATCAAGAAGAATGAAACTAGAACCCTAATTTTCACCAGTTACAAAAATCAAACAAAAATGGATTGAAGATTTAATTTTAAGACTTGGAATTATGAAGTTACTGAAAGAAAACAGGGTAAATGCTTCAGAAAATTGGAACAAGCAAGGAGCTTTGGACAAAACTCCAAAAGAACAGAGAAGAAAAGCAAAATTAGACAAACGGGACTACATAAAACCAAAAAGTGTCTATACAGAAAATACCCAATAGCATGCAGAGATAATCTAAAGAAATGTGGAAATTATTTGTAATTTATACATTTGACAAAGGGTTGATATCCAGAATGCATAAACAAATACAAAAACTCAATAGAAAAAACAAACAACAACACAATTAAACAAAGAACAACAACAAAACCCACCCACCAAATAACTTGATTTAAAAATGGGGATAGATTCCAACAGACATTTCTCAAAAGAAGACATAAAAATGGTCAACAACCATGTGAAAAATGCTTAACATCACCAACTATCAGGAAATGTAAATCAAAACTACACTGAAGTACTATTTTACTTCAATGCCAATGGCAAATCTAAAAAAGTAAATAAATAACTGCAGATGAGGATGTTCAAAAATAGAATTGGTACACACTGTTGGTGGGAAGATAAATAATGCAGCAATTATGAAATAAAGTAAGGTGATTCCTTGACAAACTAAAAACAGAACCACCATAGGATCCAGCAAACCCACTACTGAGTATATATCCAAAGGAAATGAAATCAGTATGTCAAAGAGACATCTGCACTCTTATGTTCTGGTAGCATTATTCTCTATTCTGAAATGGAAACAACCTAAGTGTCATCCACAGATGACTGGGTAAAAAAATGTGGTCCTGATGCACATTTGAATAGTATTCAACCATAAATACAACAACATTTTGTTATTTGAACGAGCCAGACACAGAAAGACAAGTACCACATGATGTCACTTATACATGGAATAAAAAAAGGAATAAAAACAGGTGTAATCTACAGAAATTAAGAAAAGAATGGTGGTTACCAGAGATGGGATGGTGAGAGCAGGAGATGAATTACTGAGTGCTAATTTGTAGTTAGACACGAACAAGAATCTCTGTAGTACAGCTGCAAATTATGGTGACTATAGATAACAATAATGCATTACATAGTTTGAAAAGATAAAAAAAAAGAATTGTGAAAGTTTTCACCAAAAAGAATGATAAATGCTGTTGATAAATGTGTTAAACTTTGGTCAACATTTCATAATGTACACATATGTTAGGTACTACATGGTACCACATTAATATCTATAACTTTGTGTATGTGAAAAGTAAAAATACAAAAAAAATGAAAATGGAGGAAACTGGCAATACTGAGTAGAAAACTTTTGCTGAGCTTTACTACAAAGGGGAGCAGAAGGATGGAGCAGTAACTAGAAGACAAAGTGGAATTAAACATTGTGCATTTTTTTAGATGGGTGTATGAAGCATATTTCTATGCTGCAGGGGATGATCTGGTAGAGAGGAGGAAACTGGTGTAGGTGTGACAAGAAGTTGTGAAGCAAAACCCCTGGGGAAACAAGCGGGAAAAGAATCCATTGTACAAATAAAATCCCTGGCTTTAGATCCAAGCAATAACAGAAATAATGAAGTCTTACATGGACATAAATAAATGTGGTAGCAGCAGTCTGTGAACATTTTTCTTATTACTGTAATTGGTCAGTAAAGGAGAAATGAGTATCAGCATCTTAAAATAAGACTAGAAGTGAAGGTGTAACTTTTCAAGAAAAGAGGAGGTTTGGGCTTAGAAGAGGAAGAAATCTGAAACTACCTAGGCTATGCTATGCTTTCATTCCAGTGAGTATAGTAAAGTGAGAGAAGGGTAAAGGAGTCACAGCCTTAAGAATGGAACTGATTGCAATGATTGATCATGGAATTTAAGCTAGGCTGAGAGCAATGAAAGGATAGCAAAACGTTAAGAGACAGTCAAATTTGGTAGGTCTTAGTAGGACTCAAGTAGTGTTCAAATCAGGTTTATTAGAAGTAGTCACTACAGTGTAGAAAATAAACAAACAGAAAATGGGATTCGTGAAATCAAGATTATGGAAGTGTACACTACTGTTCATGAGATGCACTTGGAGTATAAACATGGGAGTGACTGAGGAAGAATGAAAGATCAATACAGGGTATCTCGTTGAGGATTTCAAAAATGAATGATTATGTTTGAGGATCAAACCTTTCAATCCCTGTTCTCCTTGGAGTCCTTTGTCACCTGGAGCTCCTGGGGGACCTGGAGGGCCTGGTTTACATGTCTCATCACCTGGGATTAGATAACCAATGGTAAGCTAGCTGTAACACATCCAAAAGACTAAGCCTAAACAAAGCATGATAGGCTAGGAAAAAATAAAACAAAATAGAAAACATCTATTTTTAGTTTCTTTTCTGCCCATATACAACTCTCTGTAAGAAAAAGGAAGATATGATATTGTTTATAACTATCATTATTGGATGAGCAAATTTAAACATCAAAGAATTACAAAATCTTAAAAGTAGAAGCAACAATAGAAAACCTTAGAAATCAGAGACATAAATAATGCCAATTTCAGCTATATTCATGTATAAGTGAAACAAACAAAAGCAACAGAACTTAACAAGAGTAAAATACAGCTTACTAGGAGGGATGCGAGGGCCTGGAGGGCCAGGAGGTCCTGGAAGACCAGGAGGCCCAGGCTGTCCATCAAGTCCAGGAGATCCAGGAATAGAAATACCAGGTGGCCCTTCATCACCTTTCTGGCCTCTTTCTCCAGGAAATCCAGGGGGCCCAGGGGGACCCATAACTGCAGTCCCTAAGATCAGAAAAAAGGATTCATTCAAAATTATCAAAATGATCTTATTTTAGAGGTATTACCTTAGTTCTCAATGAGATATTAAGTACTGAAAACATCTTTTAACATAATGTTGGCTATATTATATTTTTTCCATGCGAATCAATATCTGAAAGGAAGAAAAATTTAAAATAATGTAACAATTTGAGTGTAATAAATAATAACTTGATGTAGTTTTATTACTCTGGTAAATTATTTATAATTCTCTTCACACCCTGACACTATGATCTATAAATCCCAGAAATAGAAAGTTACTAGGAATTGGAAAAAGGGTATTTCAGAGTTTCCATATAAACATGGCTTCATTTCTAGACATTCTTTAGTCCTACTGTCAATTCCTGTATCATTAACACACTTCTTAGTTACGAGTGTCATGTTTTCAAAACTGGTGAGGAAATTACATACATCTTTGCTCATTTTTAAAACAATCTTTACTATACCTACGCATTCACTCTTCCAAATTAACGTTAGAATCCTTTTGTCAGTTTCAAAGCCCACTAGAATTTAGAATGTGACTAATTTAAACATAATGTTTGGTAGAATCAAATATTTCTAATATTGATTTCTTACATGAAATAATAATAGAATGCATATCTCTATATTTGGTAACTCTATATTACTTAATATTTTATAAAATTATGGAAAGAATTCATACATATTTTCGGTTTGGTTTATTCATGGGTTTGTTTTTATTACTGCTGTGAATTTCTTTGCCTCTACTGGCCTGTTCTCCCTTATACTGTTACGTAGTCAATAATGATAATATTGAACCAATCTTGTAAACTGTGTTAAAACCTGTTTGGTCATAATGCACTATTATTTAATAAACCTCTGCATTGCTCTCATTAATATTTAAGATTATCACTTCAATGTTTATAAATGAGATTATGTTACACTGTTTTGTAATGTTACCTCCTGGATGGTTTGATTTCAACGTTACTTAGTTAGATTTCCTCTTCTTAAAAATGTTCTGAAATGATTGAAACTGTGCTAATTACCTGTTTTTTGACAGTGTGGTAAAATTCATCCAGAAAACTAGAAACTTATGTATACAACCAAAGTTTTTTCATAGAGATTTTTAACATTTCAAAATCTTCTATGATAATTGGCCCTCTTAGGTTTCCTATCTTCTTAAGGCAATTTTAATAATTTATTTTATGTTTATGAGAAATTTATATGGAATTTCAAATATGTTAATATATTTTTCTTATAAGTGAAAATTTTAATTTTTAATATTAATAGCCCTTTTATTTTACTAAAATTATTTTCTGTCTCTGCCTCTATCTCTTGATTTTGTCTGTTTGTCTGTCTCTCTCTCTCTTTCTCAGTACTGGAGGATAACCCAGGGGCACTGCACCACTGACCTATATCCCCAACCCTTTTTAATTGTTTGCTTTGAGACAATTTCTTGATAAGCAGCCAAGGTTGGCTTCAAACTTACGATCTTCCTGCCTCCATCTCGTGAGTAGCTGGGATTACAGGAACATGCCACTTTGCCCAGCCTTCCCTCATTTTCATATTGATTATATTTGCCAGATCTTATCCATTTCAAAACCTTCTCAATAGCACCTTCATTTTCTCTATTAAACATTATAATTTTAGGGGGCTGGGGATTTAGTTCAGCAGCACAGTGCTTGGCTGGCAAGCAGAAGGTCGTGAGTTCGAGTCCTGATGCCCAGAAAAAAAAAATTATAATTTTAGATTGGCTTTTCATTTGATCTCTTTATCAAGTTTTCCTGTATACTTTTTTGGGGTTGTTTCATTGTGTGTGTGTGTGTGTGTGTGTGTGTGTGTGTTAAATTTAGCTTATTTACTTTTTTTGTGGTACTAGGTTAGAGCGCAAGGCTTTGTGCATGCTCAGTAAGCAAGCTACCATTTAGCTACACCTCCAGTTCCTCATTTACTTTTATTGATTGATTGACTGATTTATTGATTTTTTTTGTACTGGAAATCGAATTCAAGACCTTGCGCTTACCAGGCAGGCATTTGTGCCACTGAGCTATATCCCCAGCCCTTTCATTTACTTTTAGTATTTTTAATTTTGTGATAAACTAAGGGTACTACTTTTGGTGTATTCATTAAGTCTTTATATGAAGAGTTTTCATTGTTGCTTAGTATGCAGTAGCTTGTCATTTTCATTTCTGTTTCATTGTTATCTCTATTTATAACTGTGATTCTTAAACATAAAAGTGTAAAGATATTTGGCTTTTTTGTTGTTAGATGATCAATTTATTTCACTGTAATCACAGAAAGTAACATATGTATTAGATTTTTTCCAGACTAATTGTGTAAACTTTTGTAAATATTTTATGTATATTTGAGAACAAGGTACACGTTCCACTTTGAACAAAGTTCTCTTTCCCATGCAGATACCTTGATTTTTTGCTGAACTTATTTGTGTCCTTATTTTTCACCTGCTTAATATGGTAGGTATTTGCCAATTTACCCCTTGTAGTTTATCAGTTTTCACTGTATAATATTCAAAAATATTTATTAGATGCATAGAACTTCATGACATTTATATCACTGGCATAATTTATTTATCTATATGAAATATTTGCCTCTTTATGTACCTTTACTAAATTCTATTTCATACTGTACTGGAACTGCTAAGCTAGCTTGCTTTTTATCTCATTTGCCTAAAACATCTTTGCACTGTTTTATTTTCAACTTTTTATTTGCTTTGGATATATGTATTGTGCCTTGTACATATATATTTTATCCCAATTTTATGTTAATATCTTTCAACTGGTGCTTTGTCTTTTTCAGCCACTTTTTGTTCTTGAATATTGCTTCTTCTTCCATTCTCTCTGTAAACTCCTCATGATATATTCAGAGCTTCTATGTTTACTTTTAAATCTCAATTTTTCTCTCATATTTCTCAAATCCTTAACTCTTTTATGGTAGCCTGGAAGAATTCCTTATTTCAATTTTCCAGTATATATCTGGCCAACAATTTTGAGATCAGAAATCCAAAATGCATATTTAGATCACGAAGAAACACACACCCATTTTCTTTTCCTGAGGGATTACTGAGTGTCGCTTATCTTATTATCGAACATTTTATTTGCCGTATATTTTTGAAGGGAAAGGAACCATAATTTATTGAGTATATACGTATGCAAGGAGCTGTACAAGATGCTTTTATAAGTTTTACATAAATTCCAAATAAAAGCCCATTTCAGAGAGAGTCTGAAATAAACATGCTAGACAAAAGCAGTGCTCAGTTTGTGGACATATTGGAAATACTACACTATACTATGTATCCTCAAAGGGGATATATAAAATTGCGTATTGAGTTATAAGGTGGCATTGCACAGTAAAATCACCATGGAGATTTCTAGTTAGGTGTTTTTAGAATTCTAAATGGACACTGCTTCTTACTCTTTTTTGATATAGGAAATCTTGCAAAAGCAGATATTAGCAGCCCCTTCCTTAACAGCATGAAAAATGTGATGATTCATGCATTGGAGCACATCTTTGTTTTGATATAAGTTATTAATAATAAAAAATTAGAAAGGCTATCCTTAGGATAAAAAGGCACTATGTAAACGGAATTTTAAAAAAAACATACAAGTGAGGAATCTGTTGAAAAAGAATATAGTATAAGCTGGGAAGAATCTGGCAATTCAAAAGTACTTGTGTCTTCTACTGTCATTCTTATCCCGGAACTAGTATGGTAAAGTATATACATGGATTATTATTGATGTGCTAAGCACAAAATATAGTCTCTTTTACCTGGAAGACCAGGAAGGCCAGGTGGACCCTGTATTCCAGGAAACCCTCGCTCTCCTTTTTCTCCAGGCAAGCCGGGTAATCCAATATTTCCTTTTTCTCCTATAGTAACACCAGTCCCAGGTCTAGGTATTACCTTTATCATGAATGAAAAAATAAAGAAAATCAAAACGGAAGACTCTTGTTCTCCTAAAAGTTATTTGGGAGCTACATATGACTATGATGCCCCACTTTTATAAGGTATTCAGATATGAAATCATTAAGACTATGACACAGATTGAGTTACATTACTTGTCACTTTTATCTTCCAACTGATTTAGGAAAGGTCTGATATTAATGACAATATTATCACCTTCCCTAGACCCAGGCTTACAAAGTTGGTAGATTTTTTTCTTGTTGTCTCTTCTTATGAGGCACATTCAATTCATTCCAATAATCTAAAGCTTGACAATTCTTTACCAAAAATGTCTCTCCAATTTTCCTTGGTCATTCCTTTTGCCACAGCTACTATCCTCAACTCACTTGGACTAACAGATGCACTTTTACACTTGTTCCTTCAAATCCAAATCTGCTGCTAAGATATGATACCTCATAACCCAACTTGTCTGAGTTAAATACTCTGCTTAAGCACTCCAAATGGCTTTCTACTTCTTACTACATCTGCTGCTACTTATTATGCTAGACTCTTTCAGGTCATTTCATTTCTAATACCTCTCAACATAATCTCTTATTATTTCTAGCAATAAACTCTTACCAAAGTGAATTCTGTCTACTAGAATCACTTCACGCAACTTACACATACTTATCTCCACCTTTGCATATGCCATTCCAAATATGTACAATGGCCGCCCTCGGTTTTTTGCTAAGTTAACTCATGTGTCTCTTCTCCTCTTCCATAAAAATCATCTCTTAGATAAAGATTATATTGCTTAAACCCAACTGACTGATCATATCCTTTTCCTATGTCTTCTTAGAATTCAAGATTTAAGTTTATTTGTAAAAAACATCATATAAAATAAACTATTTAAAATTAATCTCATAGACCTAAAAAGGTAAATAAACTTCAGATTTAAGAAATTGTCAGCCTGAGGTAAAAATAAACATCTACCACCAAGGTATGATATTTCATCTTACATCTATTAGATATAAAAAATATTAACACATAAGGAGAATAAAAATTGTAGGACCCAGAATTGAGACAGTAGTTCAAAAGTGAATGTGAGCTTCTGGGTAGGACTTAACTCTCAAAATTTCCATTTATTCTGATACTCATCAAAATTTTATTATCTCATTTACTAAAGAGACTATTTTCTGAAGAACTGAAACCCTGATTTTAAAGTGAAATTATAAGAATTGTCTAAGTACTTAAATATATCCTCAGTAGATTTAATATAGTTCTAAGTGTTAATAAGTGAGACATACCATGGACAAAAAAAATTAATGTTACTAGAATGTCTGGACATATAGATTAAGTTTTATGGCACCCACTTTGCTGTGGCTTCAATGCACAGTCAAGTCTAAAGTCTGGAATCTTACCAATAAACCAAAGAAAAAAACACTGTCCAACCTCAGCAATGACATTTTACTTTTAATTATCTTGGCAATATATTGAATTAAATTTCATGGAGAATGCAGACATGGCACAAACATCTGAAAACAGCTGCCTACATTTATTATTGAGTCCCTAGAAAGCATAAACTCAAGAAAGAAAGAAGTAGGAGTCAGATAACTGCAAACTGAGAAAATCTATTAGGATTAATTCTACCCAATTCTATCTTTCTCCTGTGTTCTGTAGAAGGACAGTACCACCCACCACCCGCTATTTTTTTAATTAAACCTTTGTAAGCTACACTTGCACCACCTGCTGGTTGAGAAATCATGTGGCAATCATGATGCAAAAATATTACAGTGCCATTATTTTGGATCTTTACTGTGGAGAATTACTAAGCAGAGAGAATGGTACAAAGACCCTGAGGCCAACATTAATGAAACTTTCAGATGTAAATATTTCTGAGCAATAAAAATTGATAATGACTTGAACTTTTCTGTGAGAAAAAGGTAGGCAGTACATAATTAAGGTGCAAGAATGATAATGCAGCATTCAATTTGATAAATGAAGACTCAAAAAAAAAAAAAAAAAAAAAAGACTCACAACTCCAGGAGGCCCAGGTGGCCCAGTCTCGCCTTTTTGGCCCTGTTCAACACAATTGCAAAATGTTAGCAAAAAAAATCACATGAAAACATCAATTTCCTCAAGAGAATATGAGACTTTTCTATTGAAAAGTTTCATAAACATACTTTGAAATCAGTAATAAAATATACGTAACGAGAAATATAACAGGAGGTAATAAAACAACACTGGGCTAGACCTAGGATGACATGTGGTACTGATTCATGTTTAGTAGCTATATAATCATGACCAAATTAATTAAATTCTCTGCTTTATATACAGAGAACAAAGGCTTAGGATCAGACTTATCACTGTAACATTCTTTGATTTTAAGATTCGTATTTTCTTCTATAAATACTCTAGAAATAAAGCAATGAAAAATAATGTCACTAGAATCTGTTGAAACCATCATTATTTTTACATCTATCCTTATTATTTCTCAAAATTAGTGAAGAGCATAAGTCAAATGTTTTTTCTATTAGTGCTAGATATTTTAGAGGTGATGTGTGTAACACCAGGAACAGCTAATCAGTTATGATTCCTTCTATGGGTTTGTTATTAGAAGCTAACAAAAAACAAGGTCAGATAAAAATTTTATCCTTGACTAGTAGCTACAACAGCATGGAGAACTCAATATTCAACTGCTACTTAAGTATAGACGTTTATCTAACACTTCTATTCTGGTTCTAGACTTGTTCATAGAAACTGTTCATCTACATATCACTCTTTTGAAAGAACTACTCTGCCTTATAATCTTTATACTCCTTCAAAAGAAACTCTATGGCTCCCTTTATCTAACTGTACCTTTTAGGTCAAACGAAAAATTGGATCTAGCTTCCTAAACTGCAAGGAAAATACATGCTTTCTGGTTACATTCAAGTTTGTAATATCTTTCCCTTCTTGCATGAAAAGCAGAGCTTTGCATTTTGGTTTCCATACAAAGCAATTAGAGACCAAAGGGCTTGAAGGACTTGGTATTTTATGACATGCTAAAAATGAGATAACTGCATGTTTCAAACATTCTTTCAAAATCACTCTTAAAACAGGTAACTAAATGATATTAGTCAGTCAGAAATTGTCCAATGAAAGCAACAACAAACAGTTATCCACAGACTTACAGATAATAATTGCATAAAGAGTACAAATGTTTAGAAGAGATATACTAAATTCCCATTTACAAGTCTCTCTATGAACAGGACTGCATTAATATAGTGCTGAATCCTTTTCTGGAAAAAAAATTTTACCAATACATGTACAAACAAAGGCAATGAACTCGAAATGAAAATGGAAGAGTTAAATAATCTTTCTTCTTTTTCCACTATATGAACTGTAATTTAGAGTAATGGAAGAAAATTGAAGGGATAGAATATAAAAGGAAAAGAAACAACATCAAAAGATGGATAAAGACAGCACGTTTTAAATATAAAGGCTAGTTATTTATAAGATTTTTCATTTATATCTCTACCTTGGGAGAGAAAAGTATGATATCAAGTAGAACAAAAATAGGCACTTTAAAGTATTAAAATACTTACCTTTTCACCAACTCTTCCTGGTTCACCAGGGTAACCAGGATCTCCAGGTAAACCCTTTAAAACAAGAGGACAGGGTGATATCAGCATAAGTGATAGATGAGGGACTTTTCAAAATCCTTTGCTCCATAACAGAAATAATGGGTACACTGGCACAAATAGTCCATCAAAATCAGCTTCTTCTTAGAACTGTAGAAATTAACAAAGTTTGTAGCAATATAAGGAGCATTTTATTTATTTTGGTTTTTTAAGGTTAAATTATAATAAGTACACAGACCTCAGTGGCATTTTCAATTGTTGTATTGCTATACCTGCCCCCTCAGTTCTGCAGCAGCCTAGATAACAAATAGCTCACAATTAAGGTAGAAACCAGCAGCCTAGCAGCAATTGTAGGACAAAGAACAGCACTGGAGCTCATTTTAAGTTTCACCCCTATAGAAATGTCATTATTTGAACTCTCTGGCAGTTTGCGAAAAGAACCAACTTGCAAAGTTATCATTATTTGTCCTGACTTGGCTCTCCCAATGTAAACAGAGAGCCGCCTCTCTCCATGCCCTTGGGGGAATGAATTAAAACAATCAGAGGCAACTGTTGAGTATATGGCTGCTTCAATCACAAAACAAAGATCAGTTGTTCTAAAAGAAGCCTAAGTCTGAGGCTCTGAATTTGTCTCTTGTTTTAAATGCTTTAAGCCTTCTATGAACTAGATTTTCTAAGTTGAGGATTGCCTGTTTAGTTAAAGTTATCTTGAAATTTAATCATTTCAGTATTTCTAACCTTCTCTCTTGTTAAGCAATCTCTCTTTTAGTATAGCCTTCAAATTTCATCAAATTTTGTATCTGTCTTTGAAAACCTTTATAATGCGCACTGAAAAAGCTTATGTTCACAGATGAAAAAAACTACATGTTAATGTTATAGTTTTATTTATAAGTATGCAAAACTCAGAAACGACCAAAATATCCTTCAACAGGTAAATGAATGAACAAACCTTGCTATATCCAGACACTACTCAGCAATAAAAGGGAAAGAACTACTGACACATGGTACAATATATTATGCTACATCAAAGACTTATGAGTTAAAAAGCTACATGCAATGTTTCTACTTTTACAACCTTCTAGGATGGGTAAAATTATAGGGATGGAGACTAGATCAGTTGTTGCAGTAAGTTCAGAGTGGGGGATTAGGGGAGGAAATGATAAGCAAAGAATGGGAGGGAACTTTTGAGGGTTACAAAACTGGGATTATGGAGGTGGTTACACATTTGGACATTTATCAAAACATAGAAATATGCACTAAAAATTATTCAGTAAAATGTTAATAGAGCTGACTTTGAAATAAAATTATCTCCAATTTATATTCAAAAGAGAAGAAAGAATAATTTTCATTTATTTAACCTACCTCCAAATTGTAAATGTTTTTTTCTATCCTGTTTTTAATCCATATCTACGACTACTGCCAGTTTGGGTGAGGAGAAATAACCTCAGCTACTCACTGTAATGCCTGGTTGGCCACTCTCTCCGTCTTTGCCTGGTTTACCCTATAGGATATGAAGAAATGAGAGAGTAAGAACATAAAATTAATTAGTTAGGAAGCATAAAACTAAAGAATATAACAAGTTTTATTCCTGCCCTGGACTATATTAAATAAACATTCCACACTTCAATATTATAAAAAATAAGTATGCAAGTAGGGATATTTCCAGGCAATGAAAGCAGGATTTAAGAAAAAAAAAAAAACACATATGGACATATTAAAATATTTTGAACAAAGTTTGGTAGTTATAAGACTTACTCTTTTGCCTGGTTCTCCTGGCTCACCCTTCTCACCTTTCCTACCACCTGGAGGACCCTGTACATACAAAAAGTAATTTCACCTTGGTCCATGGGATACTATCAATACCGATTTACATGAAATAATGCTGAATTATTTTAGGTTACTTACTGGAGGACCACGTACCCCCGGAGGTCCAGGAGGCCCTGGGTCACCAGGAAGGCCCTATATAATTATAGGGAGAAGGAAAGCAATGATAATACTCAAACATGCATTATTACTCTAACAACTAGAACTAGCTAGGATCACTCTTAGCATACTTAACTGTAGATTCATGCAGTACCGAAAATAATAGAATACTCCTTACTCAAAGTTGAAATCTCCTAGGAAATAGAATTTGGAGCCCTCTCTGGTTGCTTCACTTTATTTCTAGCATGTTATACAGTAGCCATGCTTTGAGACAAATAACAAGACAATGCTTTAAATGAAAAGATTAATGATTTTTATTCTTACAAAATGTTTTATATAAAGCAAGACAACTAAAAATTAGGAGATTTGGGGGCTCCCGTAACACATATACATTTAGGCAGAGAATAAAATGGTTCAATCTATACTAATGGTAGAATTTCAATACAATTTTCCTTTATTTTTAATGTTCTCATTAGCATTTAAGTGAAATAAAAATGCACAAATCCTGATCTATATTACTATGATGTAATTTTATACATGAATACATTATTCAAATAGTCCAAAATGAAAATAACCCAAATGCGATCAATTGATGAATGGGTAAACAAACTGTACACTATCCACACAATGAACCATTACTCAGGGAATGAAGTACAGATACATTCTATAAAATCGTTGAGGGCTGGGGATGTCGCTCAGTGGCACAGTGCCTACCTGGTAAGCACGAGGCCCTGAGTTCATTTCCCAGTATCAAAAAAGAAAAAAATCATTGAACTTAAAAACATTACACTAAGTGAAAGTAGCCAGGTAGAAAAGACCACATAGTGTACGCTTCTATTTATATAAAATATACAGAACAGTCAAATCTACAGAGCCAAGAAACAGCTAGTAGCTGCACAGGATTGGAGATCTGAGGAGAAATAGGGAGGGACAATTAACAGGTATGTAATTTTTGGAGAGGGCTGATGAGAATATTCTAAAATTAGGTGTGGTAGTAGTTCCACTATCCTATCAATATATAAAATGTATAATAAATTGGATACATTGTATGGTATATAAATGATATCCTAATAAGCTACTTTAAAAATTTTAATTATGCCAAATCCGTATTATTTATAAAATACACTCATATGTAACCATATGCTAGTTTATAATGCATTATAATGGAATGATATTTTCATAGCTAGATATCTTTCTTTAAATTCTTATTTTATTTTTTCAGTTTTATTGAGTTATAGTTAACAAATAAAATAGTATGTATTTAAGATATACAATGTGATGTTTTGATATATAAAAACATTGTGAAATGATTACAATTAAATTTTTTGTTTTTGTTTTTGTTTTCCGGTACCAGGAATTGAACTCATGACCTCGCACTTGCCAGGCAGGTGCTGTGCCGCTGAGCTAAATTTCCAGCCCCGATTATAATTAAATTAATTAACATATTCATAACAAGAATTTAATTAATTTCCTCCCTACCTACTTACCTGATCTCCCTTTTGAAACTCTACATCAATTGGTCTTTTCTGTTCACTGATCTGCCCAGGTGGTCCAGGTGGGCCCTGAAGACCTTGCTCACCCTATTTTTAAGGTAAAATAAGACAGTGATATTTCATAAATTATCACAGACAATAACATAACATGTAAACGATGTCGACTGCAAGAAACAAAGGTAGGAAAAAGATAGTTTGAATGAATATGAAAGGAGAAAATATCTAAGGGTTTAACAACTAAATCTTACTCACCTTTTCACCCTTGGGTCCCTGGAAATTTAAGCCCATATTCCCCTGAGGAGAGAAGTTTCAGTTTAAAATCTCATTTCCAATAAGTAAAATAATCTACAATGAATAAAGACATAAAGAAAAAGAAAATTACCTTTGGTCCTGGCGGTCCTGGTGGGCCAGGAGGGCCCTGAGAGATACAGAAAAGAGGAAAATGTTATATTACTTTGTTTATTTTAAAATTATTTTGTTTCATAAAAAGACTGAAAGAAATCTTCAAAAATATTGTTTTTCATCATATTGTCTCCCTATTGTGAGAAGATAAAAGAGTATATAAGATCCAAAACGTACAATAGATATTGTAAAATGGGAAGAAACTTCAAAAGAGAAACTGATTTGGGGGGATGGAAAAAACAAGAAAGAAGAAAACAAAAGGAAAAAAAAAAGATATATATATATATATATACACATACATACACAGACACACACACATATATACACACAAAAGATAGTTAAAATAGTTATGCTAATTTCTCTTAGTTCACTGAAAATATGGGTTTGTGCTAATATTGTTTGGACACTTAAATGCTGATATCTTGTACTCTGAGTAACTAATTTAAAGATAACAATATGCAATGTATCAACCATTGTTACCCTCCTATCACACTGTTTTGAAATTTTGGTTTTTGTTTCTTTTTCTTTAAAATAAAAAGTAAAAAAAAAATAT
This sequence comes from Chinchilla lanigera, assembly GCF_000276665.1. Lineage (NCBI taxonomy): Eukaryota > Metazoa > Chordata > Mammalia > Rodentia > Chinchillidae > Chinchilla > Chinchilla lanigera. The sequence goes on from NW_004955490.1 coordinate 7,289,922, forward strand.
TGTTTTTGTGATTGGGGAATGTAGCTCAGTGTTAAGGCACTTACCTGCTGTGCAATCCCCAACAAGGTAAAAAGTAGCCCTGGTTTGTTTTCCTTTATTGCTTTTTAGTCAGAGACACACATTTAAACTGATTAAAACAAAGTAAATAAATATCAAAATTTCTGGTGACAGGATAGGCGTGGACAGGAGCAGAAAGTTAGGAAGTAAAGGAGAAGGATAATACCAGCAGCCAAAAAAAATCAATAAAAAAGTAAAGGTCAACAAATATCATTTTTCTGTTATCAGAATTATGGGTAAATTTAGATACCCTAAAGCAATGAATTCTAGTTTTTAAAAAAGCATGTATTTATTTTGTAAATCCAGTTTTATTTTTCAGCAATCTGTCTTTATGTTTTTGAGACTGTTTCAAAATCTGAGAAATTAAATATGCACTTGTCTGCCCAAGTATATCATTCCTTAATCTCAAGGGATCTATTTATTTATGTGTTACACCTTGGTGGCACTTGCTAGATTTTGTTTCATTTGCTGAATTAGTGTTAACTGAAGGAACACTTAGAACTGTAGACAGAGCAGGTTGAGAAGCTACAAGGCTTCCAGAAATACCCAGCGAAAACCAATGTTTAAACAGCAGAGTTAGGGAAGAGTCACGGTCCAGAGTTTCAAAACAAACTAAACAAAGGAGTTTTCTAAACCTTTTCCAAGGAGTTCTAGGAAAGCAGAAATCACTACCTTTTCTGATATATTCTTATAGTAGTTACCAAACATTTCCTTCATTCAGGAATAGATAACCAATCACCACAAAAAGCAATTATACAATCTATTAAGGTATAGTATAATGAAAACTGGCACCTAAATGTATGACAAATAGAGCAGGATATGTGAAACTATTTTGACTGATACACAATTTTCTTACCCTCTTAAAAGGCAACAACAGCTAAGTCCAAAACATGACTTGAATTAAATCTAATTATTACAGGGTCTACAGGATAGCTAACATAGTTGTACTACTGACTTCTATCGCTTTACTGAAAGGAACAGTTAATGATCAATTATTTGATCAATCTTGCATGTCTTTATTTGTTTCCCTGAGAAACCACTTTGAAGATATCAATATGTAATACAGCAACAGTTGTTAATTTCCTACCACTTTGTCTGTAATTCTGTATTGCATGTATTGTGCTTATGCTATTTTGTAAATGGATGTCTGTTTGTTAATGTGTTTTCCTTCTTTTATTCTTAAAATAAATTTTAAAAAATTATTACAGGGTAAAAAGACTTAGAATTCATTAGTATAGAAAATAAGAGTGACTGTAAAGGGAGTAAGAGAACTGATTGTACAATTAGTTTCTTCAGAAGGCTTTGCTTCTTTCCTAGGGTACGCATATTTATGATCCCATTGCAGAGTGATTATTTACTTCATCAATGCAACTATTTTATCTGAGTAATCTAAGAAATGAGAGATGATATTTTTTAGTGAAGCTGCTTTTTATTCTTCTTCAACAAATAAGTTGCAGTTTCCAGAAACATATTTCACCAAGAAACTAGAAGATTTTACGAGAAGATTGCCTTAGGAGATTTCCTGAAGATGGTCAAAACTGACTTAACATATCAGGAGGCAACCAAAAAAGTACTTTCAGGCTGGAGATGTATCCCAGTAGTAGAGTGTATACTCAGCATATTCAAGGCACTGGGTTTCATTCCTAACACTGAAAAGACAATTTCATATTAAATCTCGCCTTTTATGTAGAGTGCATATTGTTTACCATATCATAAATCAGCATTAAATAACAAAATTATAGTTGTGAATAATAAAAGTGAATTATAGTTTCATATATTACAATTAATATTAATATTGGTGAAAGGAGTCAGAAAGAAAAAAAAAGAAATAAAATTGCAGAAGAAGCTTACCAACAAACCTGGTGGTCCTGGAGGACCAATTGGCCCAGGTATTCCCTTTGGACCAGCTGGGCCCTGTAATAAACAGAGAAAAGAAAAGGATGAAAGATACAACAAAAACAAGAAACAAACCCAAAACTAAAGCTTCTCATTGTATCTTACAAAGAACTAAGTGGATGAATTTTAAATTTAAGTGGTCACCAGAATTGTGTTTTATAATTCTGTAATTGTGCAGTAAGTATTATAAGTAGAATTTTAAAATGTATACAAATAAAAGGATTAAACATTTATAAAGGAATTCAACTAAATAGAATAAACACAGCTTTCAGAAAGTTTATGTTTTACAATGGTAGAAAAACTGCAGGACAAACACATAAGAAAATTCTACAAAACAAAGCAATAAAGGTAGACAAATATTAGCAGGTCTTTCATGCAAACATCAGTAGGTAGAAATGGGAAGGAAAAGGCTATGACTTCCAAGGAAGCCTCTCTAATTTTAAAGTAAGTTTAAAGACAAAGAGAGAACTGAGACTAACTGAGACAAGTGACAAGGGGATGATACAAGTATTATGGAATACAATTTGGCATCCTCACAAACTGAAAATCTGCCTGTCCTGCAAACCTGCAATTCTGTGCCTAAGTATAAATCCTATACTATTTTATAATGAAATAAATTTTAATATGTTTACAAATAGAAAGTCATATGGAAGCAAAAATGACTGAATTACAGCTATATACAATAATATGGATGGATCTTCTATCAAATAGAAAAATCAGTTGCAGAAAATTATATAAATATTATATTATTTTATAAAGCAAAATTAAGTACTTTGTTGCTTAGAAACATAAGTATATAGAAGAAGCTGTTTTTAACAATCAGTGAAAACAGGATGATAGATGTATCTTCAGATGCTGAAGAATGTGACTGCCAAGAAAAACAGGTTGATTCAAAACTGTAGTATGCTAATTCTTTTTTTTTTTTTGTACTGGGAATCAAATGCTGGACCTTGTGCTTGCTAGGCAAGTGCTTGAGCCTCTGAGCCACATCCCCAGCCCCACTTCTAATTCTTAAATGTTGTATTGGGTATATAGGTGTTCATTTTATTTTTTTATATTCTCAGAAATAGAACCATGCCTCTTTGGAGTCACCTACAAGTCCTATGGATACTGGGACCCACCAGCCCACTTTCTGTAATTATAATTTTGCAATTCCTAGTCCTTCACATAAATGTCGACATAAATGTTGTAATCTTTGCTGTTTAGTTTCAATTTAGTGTATTGTACTATTTCAGGTTGCAATATGTATTAGGAGGTAATGTTTTAGTGTTAGAAATACTGCATAGTGTAGTTATTGCATAATTTATCTATACTCTGGCTTTCATAAATTGATGAAGATTTACCAAAAAAAAATATGTGTGACCACTGGTCAGAAAGATGAAAGAACACATACAGCTTACTCGAATTATCTCTGACCCAGAATGCTTTTATTTACAGATAGAAAGTACATGTAATGTCTAGCAAACACGATATGATTTCTATGACTAAAACAGAGGGTACGAAGGTTTGATGAGTTGCTGTGATCTTGTTCAATCATACCAACAAAGAAGAAAATCCGTGGATGCTTACTTGTATTCCAGGAGGACCTGGATATCCTGGGTTACCCTTTGGTCCTGGCAATGATGACAAAATTATACTACCTGGTTCTCCCTAAAAAACACAGATATGAATAGATGTCATAAACTATTAAATATGAAAATTGGGAACAGCACAAACAATTATCAGATAGTTCAATTTGTCACATAAGTCTAGTGAAATATTAAACCAGCTCAGTAGTTTAATGAATAAATTTACCTTTTAAAGGAAAAAGAGGGAGAAGCCAGAGTGTACTGAAGTTCAATAGGTTCATCAAGAGCCTATAGCCATCATGGCCAACCTTTTAGATGTTTCAAGGATTAAACAGTTTGCTGCAGCACGTGTGCTGCAGATTCACCACCATGGGCCTGTAGTATGTTCTGTTAATCATTCATTAAAATATTTATCAAATATTTGCCAAAATTGTGTTAGGCTCTGGATATTCAGTAACGAAGAAAATAAATAAGGTCTCTATTTCATGGGAATAACAATATAATGTGGAAATGAAGATCCTAATATGTAAATAAACATTATCACATTCTGTCAAGGACTATGAAGAAAAACAGTATGGTACGGTGAATAATGAAAGCCTAGTGGAGAAAATTACTTTAGCACAGGTAGTCAAACAAAGGCAACCTGTGAAGGGAATATTCAGGTTGAGACCTAAAGGACAATAAAGGGCCAGCCGAGTAAAGATAAGGGGAAAAGTAACAGGCAGAGTATATACAAATGACCCCCTAAAAGGGTTTGCCACATTCAAATAATTGATCGCAGAATAGTATGACCAGTGAGACAAGGGAAAAGTGGTTCAGGGCAAGGCTGTAAATTAGGTAAGGACCAGTACGTGAAGGTCTTACATGCCATGGAAAAGAAGGAGGACTTTATTTTAGACAAACAGCAGGAACTTTGAAGGTTCATAAGCAGGGAGATTAAATTATTGATATACATTTTATAATGATCATCCTTCACTGGTTGAGAACTAACCAGGTGGAATGTGGGGGGTAGTAGTGAGAAAGGGTTAGTGAAGACGTTACTGCAGTACTTTAGCTTTTTTTTTTTTTTTTGGAACGGAGAATCAAACTCAGGACGTCAGGCTTGCCAGGCAGGCACCATGCCACTGAGCTATATCCGCCGCCCTAGTGCAGTACTTTAGATGAGACATTAAGATTAGGGTCTTGACAGTGGAGATAGAGAAAAGTGGATGAGGTTAAGATACATTTAATAGGAAAACTTAATAGTATTCCATGGTAGAATGTAATGAGTTTGTGAAACCATGAAAAATATGAACACTGCATTTCAGGTTTTGAGTTTAAACTGTATATACTATGTAGTGATGAAAATTAGAGATACAAGTTACTAGAGGGAAGAACAGCTTTACTTTAGGTGGGCATTAATTTGAATGTCTGGGAGATATCTTCACCATATCAAGGGGACAGTTGAACACATGTATCTAACTCAGAAAAGTCTGATCTGAAGATATAAATGCAGGTATTCAGCAATTATATAGTAGTCAATATTATGTCTGTTGGCACAGAAGTGAAGGAGGGGTCAGCGCTATGTCTTGATGCTTGCTGAATAGAACAGAATGAGTTTTCACAAAAGACTATAGAATAATCAGAGATGCAAAAAAAAAATCAGAGATGTAGAAAAGGAGGCTGTCATAGTAAAGAACACTTCTAGAGGGAACAGATGATCAACTGTATCAATGTAATAAGATGAAGAATAAGGGGGTCAAAAAAGAAGAATGAGTCTGATATACACATTTTCAAGTATGTCAACAATGAGAGTATACTTAAAGTCATGGGAACAGAGGGGCAACTTAAGGAGAGCTCCTATGTGTGTATCTGCACAATATCTAGAAGCACCCATTTTGAAATGAAGTCCAAGTCATTATCATATCAGAGCTTCAGCCTTTCAAAATATATTATTCAAAATATTTACATTCACAGCATGAGATGCTTACCTTCATACCTGGGATCCCAGGAGGTCCCTAATATTAAAAAGGAAATGGATTATTTTATATATTTGAAAGGAGAACAGAATACTTTCTAAAAAGAATACAAACAATAAACTAATGTAGGATCATTTCTGAATATTAGTTGTTTTAGGATACTTAGAGGTAACATTTATATTAAATATAGAACCCTTGGTTTTGTCCAGCAGAGAGCTATCTTAACAACTTCTTTTATTAAAAAATCTCTTCAGTTCACTATTTTAAAATATTCTGTTTAGTTCCACACAAGTGCATTGAGCTCATTCTCTATACCTCCACTTCTTCCATTAATTCCTGTATTCATTATAATCTTGAATTTTACAACTTACTGGAGGGCCCTGTAAACCAGGAAAACCCGGACTGCCTGGAAATCCACGTTCTCCCTAAAAGAAGTTAAAATAAAGAGAATACAATAAAGAGAAACAAGAAACAAAGAATATATCAACAATGATTTATTGAAAAGATTTCTGAAAAAGCCATTTTGAAACATACCAGACTGCCAAAAATTTATTATTTGTCACTTTCCAATTATTTCAAATATCAACTGTCCATATCAGTTCAACCTACCAAGATATTTTTATCCCTAATCATCCATCCTAATCAGAAATAAAGAAAATTTTTTTCTACACTAGTCATTTTCTTCTGACAAATCCATTTGGAGACCATCAAACCAGATTCTTATCATGACATTTAACAGTTAATGATTTGCCCCGATTTCTTACCTATGTGTTATATAGATTCTTATTTTAACTGCACTATTATACCTTTTCTTTTATTGTCAACTATTTCAAATTATTTTTGCAAAGAGGGAAAGACGGTTAGAAAGAAGGGCATTAATATCACCAAGAGAACAATACGAGCAATAACTCTAGCAATTGCAGAACATTATGTTTTCTAGGCACCCAATTTTTCTCACTTACTAATATGGACATTTGGTTTAGAAATCAAAAACTAAAATTATTTCAGAAGAACCCCAATGCATCCTCCTTTCAAATAACTATATGGTATTGTAATTCTAGAAATAATCATGTCAGAAAGTTTAAAAGAGTAAAATTACTAAGTCTATGTGCCCTTGCACTAGTTTCCATACCCCTTGCCCTACCACCACTTTTACACATGAAAAAAGCAGATCCAGCAAGGAAATAGCCTGTACCTCAAATTGAGAAGGCAGAAAAAAGTAACCAATACCTTATAGCTCCAACTCTAAGGTTCATTATTGTCTTACACAGTAAGAGGTATAAGAAAATAATCTTATGTGAAAGTACAGGTAATAAATCCATTCAATTTTTTAAAACCTGTTGCTCATATAATTGGTGGCCAAAACCAAAAAAGTAATCATTAGATCTGCTAAGCAGTTGTGTTAGAAAAGGAAAACAAATTCTTTTAATCATACTCCATTCTATACATATTGTAACTACATTTGGGCTTCAAATTTAAACTTCCTTAGTGATCTGATTGTTGCTTAAGGAATGCTGACAAAAAAACACATAAACAAATAAACAAAATACACACAAGAATATAATCCCCTTTGAGGACAGCCTGAGCTATATAGTGACTTCAAGACAACTCTGAACTACATAGCAAAACCCTGTCTCAAAACAAAAGAAAACCCCCAGAAGATCTAAAAACATCATATCACAGTGATGTATGTGCACCTATGTTCATAGCAGCACAATTTGTAATTGCTAAAATGTGGAAACAACCCAAATGTCCATCCACTGAAGATTGGATGAGAAAATGGTGGTACTTTTATATAATGGAATATTACTCAGGTGTAAAGAAAGATAAACTCGAGGCTTTTATAGGTAAATGGTTACAACTAGAGACCATACTCATAAGTGAAATAAATCAGACCTGCATGTGTAAGCACCGCATTGTCTCACTAGTGTAAAACCTGAAAGAGTTAATTTAAACTAGGAGATATGATAGACATTGTGAATTGATAGGAAAGCACTCAAAGGTAAAGGGCAACTGGGATGTGGGAAAAGAGAAGGGAAAGAAGGAGAAATTTTGTATGTATGTGTATGCAGGATAGTCAACATGGCTGTTCTACTGTCTTGTATTTCTTTGCTGAAAGAAACTGTCAGTGAGTCCTTGGTTGATCAGCATTGCATGTCTCTATCTGTTTGAAACTACTTTGAAGATATCAATATGTAATACAACAAGCATTGTTAATTCCCTACCACTTTGTAACTCCGTACTGTCTGTACTGTTGCTTTGCTATTTTGTAAAATGTTGTCTGTCTGGTAATATTTTCCTCCTTCTATTTTTAAAATAAAAATAAAAAAATCAAAAGAAAACCAAAACAAAAAAACACTTTGACATGAAATTTGTTATGCAAATTAATTCCCACACATCCTACACTACAGGTTTCCAGAGGTGAAATAAAGAACACAAATAAGTTTCCAAAAAGCACGCAGTTAAAATAAACTATTATTATTTTCGGTAAAGGCCCACAATGGCCTGGTGAAATATTGAAGAAAAGAGAAATATAATACCTTCAAGTACACACTATAGTATTATCAGAAACATAGTTGTTGTAATACAGAACAGTGTTATTGTAAATATGTGCCCTAATATAAAACCTGGCATGTGCCATAGTTATAAAAATATAGAGTGTTCCACAAATAGCTTCACAGCATGTTATGTGCCAAATGGAAAATAGCAAAAGGAAATACTGAAAATGTTAATATATTGCATGAACCTAAAGGACAAGGAGAAAAATGATTGGATAGGAACTGAGGCTACAATAGATACGTTTGGAAGAATAGCAGATTGTTCAGATTGTTCCTTATTATCTATAACTTTATAAAAAAACCAAAACAGTTAACTAAAACAAAAAACATCAGTCAGGGAAAAAATATTTGCCATATCAAAAGTTTTGTTTTTCTTTTCAAATTTTTGAATCCATTTTGTTTGCTGATGGAAGAGAATTTTAGGTTTCATACTAAAAGCTTTACCAAAGTAAAAAACAACATGAAATATTTCAAAATTTAAATTGCATTTCACTTTTCTTAAAAAGGGAAAAGTAAGTAGCATTCCTCCAAATTACTTTTTTTTTGGTGGTACTGGGGGTTGAACCCAGGGCATTCACACTGAACTGCATCCCCAGCCATTTTTCTTATTTTGAAATAGGGTCCTGCTAAATTGTCTGAATTGGGCTAGAACTCTGATTCTCTTGCCTCAGTCTCCCAGAGTGCTGGGATTACATTGGGATTACAGACGTACACCACCACACCTGGCACCAAGGAATACTCTTGACAACTGATATAATATTTGAAACATATATACTTACTTGCTTTTAAACTCTCATCCTAACTTGTGCCATGAGAGAAAAGGACTTGTGGGTAATCGTTAACTCAATGCAATATGGCAGCTAATTACACATGCTTAAAGAAAGCATGGGTATTTAACATACAGTATTGAAAATGGTAAGTCAGAACCTACCCTATGTCCTAGACATGAAGCCACAAATCTCAGTTTCAACATTCATTGTATTACATTCTTTAAAGTTTTAAGTCTATTAATTATCAAGGATACAATCTAATATTAGGTCAAAGAAATCTCACCTTGGTTCCATTGCATCCAGGGACACCTTGAGGACCAGGGGCTCCATCATGGCCCGGCATTCCCTTTGTGAAAGGATATAACATGTACACAACATGTTTTACATTACTTTTTAAGGGTATTATTTATGTACTTATTTATTTGAAGTATTGGGGATGGAACTAAGGGCCTTACACATGCTAGCAAAGCACACTACTGGGCTACATCACCAATTTAAGGGATTTTAAAATAAAAAACTCCAGATTATACATACAGGAAGACCGGGTGTCCCTGGAAATCCAGGAAGCCCAGGAGGACCCTGTAAGAAGAAATAATGTCCTTGAAACACATGACAACTGATAACAATGAAAATAATACCCTACCTGAGGACATTATGGAAATTATATTTAGGTTTCTTGAGGATGGAAGACTATAGCCAGCTTGCACTCACAAACTGATCCATGATATTCGTCCAAACCAACAGGCATGTGGCTCCGTGACGACATAGGAAAACCATCTGAAACTGCAACCTCAGTGAGCTAGCAACCAGATGAAAACCAGAAATGTTGGTATTTAGAAAGTTAAATAAAGGAGCAGAAATAACCCACTGTGGCACGGAACTAATAGATGTTCAGTAAGGGAAGAGAAATTCGCCTCAAGTTTGGAGATAAAAGGAAAATTCAGCATATTCTTGTGAGTGTGGATCTTGCTACTGTAAAGAGATTAAGCCTGTGAAGAAAGAAGACATGAGTTCAGGCAAATGACAGTGATAATTCTCAGCTTATCAGGCTAGATCTAAAAGATCACACACACCCTAGCTCCAGCCCCAACCCTATGAGGCTCAAACATCTACAGAACCAGAGCCAGAAGGCATTTTAAACAACTCCCTCACTTAGCTCCACCAGGGAGGCAGCAGGCATCCACCCTAATAGTTAGCTTGGGTGCAGGGCAATGGTGACTGTGACACAGAAAAACAAAAGCCATTGGACGATCAAAGGCCCAGTGCATGGCTTGAGGAAGACCAAACTCCAGGCTGGGAAAGTCGGGGATGTGGAAGACAACGCAAAACCCAAATGGCAGTGAGCATAATCAACCAGGAGGAGGGAAACAGAAAAACAAAAGACAGGAAGCAGGAAACCATGGCAGTTTGAGTATTGTGGCAGGAAGAGAGTTCAACCAGGTGATGTATGGGAGGAGGGTGGGGGCATCTGAGTGTAGAGGCGCTGTGGCAGGGCCTAGCGAAAGGCTAGGTGACTGTGGCTTCTAGTCTGAACACAGGCCCCGAATCCTCAACACAACCTCCCCCTGTTAGGAGGCATTCGCTTCTCCCAGAGCAATCTGGTAATTTTACCAAGCTTTGGGCCATAGTCAGGAATTACCCATGGACTATATGAGTGAGAGACTTGGTGGGTTTTTCAGTGTGCTCAATTCCAGCAGAGACTTAGCTGGTGAGTGTGGGCCACTCTGGCAACTGGAAACTGACAGAACTAAGGGTCTCATCTACAACCACAGAGGGGAGGAGCTCAGCCTGCAGACTGACCTAAGTGCTTTCTCCTACTTGGACAAATGCTAAATGCTGGATTTAAAACTGTTTCACTTATCCCCTTTTTACCAGGCAGTACCCAAAAATAGAAGTCTGAGGGAAACAATTGCCTTCAGTATAAATATCACTACAAGGTTGAGTATTGGACCTGTTTTTTTCCCTTTTTGTGCACGTAGGGGGAGTATGTATACATGTAAATGTATATAAATGTTACTGCTTTTGCTTCTATTGTGTATTACCTTGTTTTGTCATCTTCCACACCAAGGATTGTTTCATATGGTTTTCTAATTTTGTTTTTGCTAGTTCATTAATTTGATCTTATCTCCCTATATCTTCTCTTGCTTCTATTTATATTCCCTTGCCTTGTCTTTTTTCCATCCTTTCTTATATCTTCTCAAATTTCTCCTCCCTCACCTTCTTTTCTTGTATATAAATATTATCATTAAAGTATACTTTTTTCTTTTCTTTTTCCTAACATATCTTACATTATTACTCTTTCTTTTCCAAAGTTAGTTGAACAGTAAAGAACATTTTAAGCAAGATTTTTAGAAGGTCTTTAAAAGTTGCTAGTACTGATATTTATTCTCTCCTTGCAAAGCAATGCTGGGGATTGAAAGTGGTAGGCTTTTTTTTGCACAAATTAGCAGTTAAAATGATCAGTGAACTTAAAGAACTGTTTACAGCTGAATGAATTAGTACAATACAGGATATGAAAGAACATTTCAGTAAAGACATAGAGGTTCTGAAAAAGAAGCAAATACAAATCCTGGAAGTGGACCAATCAACTACTCAAATTAAAAACTCAGTTGAAAGTCTTAGCAATACTCAGATGAAAAGAAAGGAATGTCAAAGTTTAAAGACAGGGTGGGGATACTAGAACATTCAGACAGCAAAAAGAAAAAAGAACAAATAAAGAAAAGATTATCTAAGATCCCTTGGACAACCCTAAAGGAACAAATTTAACACTCACTGTCGTCAATGAGGGTGAAGAAGACTAATACCAAAGAAAACCAATTCACTGATATTATGGTAATTTCCCAAATGTAGGGAATGGGATAGACACTATGGTCAGATAGCATTCATGGGATAATTTCAATTCCTTAGCATTTACTTAAGTATTCTTTGGGCTAATAAATGGTCTATTTTAGAGAACATCCCAAGTGCACCTGAGAAGAATGTGTATTCTCATGTGGTTGTATGGGACAATCTGTAAAAGTTTACTAAGTCCACTTGTTCACAGGTTTGGTTCAGTTCTCTTATTTCTTTGCATATTTTTTGTCTAGTTGATGTATCTCTTTGTGTCAATGGGGTGTTAAATTTCCCCATTACAATTGTGTTATGGGTTATTCAGTTGTTCATATGTATTAAAATTTGTCTCATATAATTGGGTATTGTTATCTCTTCCTCTTGAAGTTGTGTTTGATTTTTGCATTAAAGTTCACATTCTTGGCAAACAGCTACCTCTGATTTTTTCTGGGTTCCTGTCATGTGGAGTATTGTTTTCCATCCTTTGATTTTTGTCTATGGATTTTCTTTTGAGTTAAATGAACCTTTTGTATACAGCATATTGATGGATTTTGATTCTTGAACCACTCCGCCAGTCTGTTTCCTTTAATTGGTGAATTGAGGCCATTTACTTTGTTATAACTGATATGTATTGGCTTATCTTTGTCATGTTACTTTCCGGCTGTTGGTTCTGTACTTTTTCCCTATGTTTAATTGCTTTCCCTGCTTCATGGTTTCTTTCTGTTGTTGTTCTTGGAATTCTGGTCACTTTTCTCTCTTTCTAGAACATATTTCAGTACTCTTTATAGGGTTGGTTTGGTGGTCCTTCAGTTGTTCTTTGTTGTGGAAGTATCTTAATTCTCCATTAATTTTGAAACAGCATATATCAGTGTGGGTTGGAAGTTGTTTTCTTTCAGGATTTGAAATACTTCATTCCAAGTTATTCTTGACTTGATGGTTTGCATTGAGAAATCTACTGTGATTTTGATGGGCTTTCCTTTATACATAATCTGTTTGTTTTCTCTAACATCTTTTAATATTCTTTTCTTATGCTCAATTTCTGGGACCTTAACTATTATATGTCTGGGTATAAAATTATTTTAGTTGTGGCTAATTGGAGTTATATATTCCTCACTATCTCTATGTCACTTTTTTTTCCCATGCTTGGGAAATTTTCTGCTATTACTTCTGAATAGAGTATTTTTATGTTGTTGGTGTTGACTCCTGCTTTTTTAGTTGACACCTCTCAGTCTTATCTTGTTCTTTTTTGTATCATCTTGCAGCTTTTGAATTGTTATTTACTGGTTCCTAATTATTTTTTAAGATATCTTTCCATTCATGGTCGCTAGCTGCAAGGATGTCTTCAAGGTCTGAGAGTCTATCTTCAGTTTTGTTTAAGTGGTTTTTCCAGCTTTGAATGGAATTTTTAATTTCCTGGATATCTCTTTGAATCTGTTTCATGCATTTGAATACCTTCCTATATTGTTCATTTAAGTTTTCCATCATATTTCTATGGTCCTCTATTTTTTATCTATGTATTCTTTAGATATGCTGAGCAATTCTTTCATTATGATTGTCATTTCTTTTTTTACCTGAGAGATTATTTCTCATCTGATTTCCTCTATAGCTTCCTGGAGTTGTTTCTTTACTTCAGATACTACCATTTCAGAAATTTCAAGTATGTGATTTCCAGTTTCTTCTGCTGGTGTCTCCTAGACTTCTTCTGGGTGGGCTGGAGGTCTGAGATTGCATTTTGATCCTTTGTCTTGGCATTTCTGGGTTCCTTTGGTGGAGCAGCTTGCCAGATCCCAGGCACTTCCTCTGCTGGCTGCCATCCTGGTGGTGTAGGGTGATGAGTCAGGCAATGCATTCCCCTAGCCCAGCCAGCTGCCAGGTCTCAGGCACTTCCCAAGCTGGCTGGGTTCTCCTCCGAAGTTTGTCATAATTCTGATGGGTTTTCTTTTAGAGTTACTTCATGGTTATTCTCTGGCAATCTTTAAGATTCTGTTCTTGTGTTAGATTTCCGGCATTTTTATTGTTATGTGGTATTGACTTTTTTCAGATCATGGCTATCTGGGGTTTGATGTGTTAAATTCCTTTTCCACATCTGGAAAGTTTTCTGTTATTATTTCTGTAAACCGTTGTTTTATGCCCTTTGTGCTGTCTTCTGACTTTTTAATTATTCCAACTTCTCTTATGTTAGTCTTCTTAGAGTCATTCAGTGGCTGTTAGATCCACTTTTCATGTTGTTTTGTTTTGTTTTGTTTTGCAGACAGGGTCTTTCTCTGGACTCACTATGTAGCCCAGGCTGGCCTTGTACTCACAGCAAGCCTCCTGCCTCAGCTTCTGCAGTGGTGGGATTACAGGGTTGTGACACCATACCTGGATTCATTTGCTTTTTTATGTTTCCAGTAGCAAAACTTTTGACATATACTAAATATTGCTTACTCTGATTCCTTTTGGTCCTGGCGGTCCTGGAATTCCATCATCACCCTGAAAAATATAATATATTTAGATTTGTCTTTCAAGAAAAGACCTTAAATAATTATTTTTTTGTTATGAGACCTGATTTTTTGTAAACTTTTGTGAAGTTGAGAAATATAAACACCAAGTAAGAAGCATTTATTATTCAGACTAAAAGTACTGAAATAAACTACATGATAAAAATTAAGAAAGTCTTTTTTTTAGTGAGAAGGAAACTGCTGAAATGTAGAAGAAATTTTACTTTTTTAAAGTATGAATCATGTAAGAAATCAAGGATGAGATTAAAGTACAGATATTTCTCAAAACATTTATGCAGAAAAAAACAAGTCTGAATAATTTCGACATAATATCAATCTGCTTACCAGGCTGTTAATAAATATCATCATTCCAGTACCCAAATATTCTAGTACTGCTCTTGAATTTGCTGTTTTGAACCTTTCCTTTGTTTTATAAGGCATTTTCTATTAGCAGAGTTTAAATAGGACAAGAAAATATGATAAAATTTCTTTTCTAGCTTCTGCTGTTTACTCCATGCAAAAGAGGCTACCCACATTTGTATTAATCTATTTACACATTTCTAGTTACAATAGAATTACTGAAATTTTCAAATTTCACCTGTTTTATCAAATGTTTTATTTTTTAAAGAAAAAAAGAATAAAGAAAATTGAATTTTGTTCCATGTAATGTAACATATTTACAAGTTCCAGAAATAAAGACATGGCTACCTTGGGGGGGGTAGCCATTATTCTCCTTAGCACTTCCACTTTCAAAAGTTTATTTA
>NW_004955490.1:7304901-7335125 GCF_000276665.1 Chinchilla lanigera
TTTTTGGTTTTTCTCCGGTACCGGGAACCAAACTCATGACCTTGCACTTGCCAGGCAGGCGCTTTGCCGCTGAGCTAAATCCCCAGCCCCCAAAAGTTTAATAATATACTATTTCAACAACAAATGCATTTTTTTTTTTTTTTTGGTTTTTTTGGTTTTTTTGGTTTTTCTCCGGTACTGGGAACTGAACTCACTACCTTGCGCTTGCCAGGCAGGCGCTTTGCCGCTGAGCTAAATTCCCAGCCCCAACAAATGCATTTCTAAGGAGATTAAAATAAATGAGATGCTACTGTGACACAACTAGGAGAACTTTTGTTCAGTGAATACTTAAATACCTTCTCTCTAAAGTCAGAAATAAAACAAGGATGCCTCAGTGTTTTATGGATGGTAATAACCAACATGGTTAAATAAGAGAAAAAAAATAGTGTTATGATCATATGAAAGATGGGATAGGAAGTGTTGCTCAGTGGTAGAAAATGTGCTGAACATGTGCAAAGCCTTGGGTTTGGTGCCCCACAACATATTAAAAAAACATAAAAGTTAGAAAGCATGAGGCAATAATATCATGATTTGCAAAGTGATATAATTGGAAGCCCTGAAGAAACCCAAGGTAATTAAGGAAAAACTGCTCTAATGAATAGGTTAATTCAGCAAGATAACTGTATAAAAGTTATATTAATAAATCAATAACATGTTTTCTTTCTTTCTTGTTTGAGACAGTCTTACTATGCTAGCCAGGGTGGCTTCAAACTCTAGGGCTCAAGCCAGGCATGGTGGTGCATGCCTGTAATCCTCATATGCCGGAGCCTGAGGCAGGAGGGTCACTGCCAGTTCGAGGCCAGTCTGGGCTACATAGCAAGACCCTGTCTCAAAAAAACAAAAACAAAACCTTTAGGGCTATGTCAATCACTTTCTTATTCTAACAACTATCAGAATACATAATTCAAAAAATTCTAAAAGTAAAACAATTGAATATTTAGCAATAAACTTAATAGAAAATATACAAGATTCACAAGAAGGAAAGTTCTAAACACTTCTGAGGTTCACAAAAAATCTGAAGAAATGAAAAGTTGTTTCATGTTCTTAAATAATTGATTTTAACATATAAAAGTGAATTTCCAAGAACTTTAATTACAAATTTGAAAATGAAAACAGAAACAGTGTGTTTTTTAAAACTAGAGAGTGATTTTAAAATTCATATAGAAAAATAAATAGCAAGAATATTGAGAAAATCTAAACAAAGGGCATTAAAAGGCAGTAACCAGGTCAGATGTAAAAATATAACATAAGGTTTTAATAAGTAGAATAGCTTGGTTTTGATATTTGAAACAAATTCATATATTTATATATTCCCCCTTGTCAGAGGAAAATAGATCCCATGACCCACAGTGCATGCCAAACCCTATGTATACAGTACAATTTTTTTCTATGAATGCATACCTATGATAAAGCTTAACTTATAAATTAAGACATTAGCAACAGGCAATAATAAAATGGAACATTTATAACAATATATCATAATACAAGTTATTTAAAGCTTAGGAACTGCTAATTTCTAGAATTTTCCATTTAATATTTTCAGATAATAATTGACTCAAGTAACTGAAAACATGGAAAGTGAAAAAGGATAAGAAAAAAATGTATAATAAAAGTGACACTGCAAATTAATGAGGAAAACGATGTGAGAGTATATAGAAAAAAGGTGGATCTTGTTCTTTTTGTTTTTTTGAGACATGGTTTTACTACGTAGTTAAGGCTGGCCTTGAACTCACATTTTAGCCTAGGCTGGCCTCGAATTTACAGAGATCCTCCTGCCTCAGCCTCCCAAATGCAGGGATTATAGGCGTATGCCACGATGCCCAGCTAAAAAGGTGGATCTTAAACTACAAGTTATACACCAGGGAAAATTCTGCATGAGGAAAGTGTTACCATGTTAAAAAATAAAAGCATTAACTTACTACAAAATAATATTTGAGAGTTATATAATCTCATAGTAGGGAAAACTTTTTGTACTCAAAATCCACAGATTTTGAAAAACACACACATGAAATGCACACACATACACGCACACATCAAACGAAAACAAATGACAAAAGAGGGGAAAGCAATGCAAATCACAGTGCAAAGAGCTAAATTCCACAATATATAATATGAAGTATGATTAAAAATATAGCAAATGTTGCCTTTAGTTGTGCTGTCCTGGGTGCCTCAATTTGCTGATCAATTCAAAATGTTTTACCACTTGTGGTCATTTTGATTTTGCAGCAGCTCCAGAAGTCACAAGAGTGCCAGATCTAGTGAATAGGGTGGATAAAGAAACACCATAACATTTCCACAAGCCAGTCTTTTCACTGGATGCCATTCACCCTATTTCTCGACCACACCTTTTAAAGACACTCATGAAAGAAATATTTCAGGACTGTTTTAGAAAGTGCCAGGAATAATGTGAAATGTGTGTTTGAAGTGAGGGGGAATATTTTGAGGGGAATTAATGGCAATGCATCTTTTACTGTAATAATTTTTTTTAAAATTCAAATATTCACCATATATTTTAATCACCCATTGTAGCTCAAATGAAATGTAAAAATATCAAAAACTTGGCAGGAGAATGCAAAAATTATATATACTGATCAGAGACAAGAGAAATGTTTTTCAGACCTATGAAAAACAACTTCAACGTAAAAAGAAAAATGCAACTTAAAGTATATTAAAAGATTACTTTCCTACCATACTGGCAAAGATCCAAAAGTTTCATACTAGTGCTGGCGAAGCTACAATGAAATTGATCTTCTTGTGTACTGCTGAACCAAGGCTAAACCATATTCATTTGGGAGGGGCATTTTGGCAGTATTTATAAAGATATGTATATGTGAGTCTCCTCTGACTTCTACCAAATTATCTACAGAGTTAATCCCTTATTGGTCAAAAGATATTTTAAAAAGTACCTAAATAAATAATCAAGTTATGAAAAGTAATGAAGTTCTATGTATACTTATATAGGATATCTGCAGTTAAGGAAAAAGTAAAAGTCAAACATAATATGCTACTGTTTCATAAACAGACGGGTGAAATATGAGAGTGTGACTCAGTGACTAAGAAACACTGGTGGAAAGAAGATTATTTTCATTGTGTAACTTCTTACATTAATTTACCACAAATAAATTGCATATATTATCTATCAAAAACTAAGTTTTATTGTTAAAATAACTCTTTTGCAAAATTACATATAAGTACATAAATATTTATATATATTTGTTTCATATATCTTCACTTTCATAAATAGAAGTATACAAATACAGAATAATCCTACATAATTTACTTGTAAATATTAACATGTACACGTATATCAGAATCCACAATCAGATAAAAAGTACATATTCAGCTATGATGGGAAATATGAAGTCATACTGGATAATAGAAGTACAAAGTGTTTTAAATTTAGAGTACTAAAAGCTTAACAAGCAGTTTACCTTCTCACTCTATAGATACCGAAATGGAATCACACCAAAAAATTGGATTCCTTTCTAAACTTAAACCGCATATAAGAACATATTTATAAACTGTCACATAATTGTAGAGTAGTCCCTGTTAACACTAAATTATTTCAAAATAATTCTGATGTAGCTAACTTCTAATATAATTTGAATCTTTATTAAAACTTATCTCTAGAAAAGAATGATGTGCAAATGACTCATCCAGTAATCCCAGATAAACACAGGATGCAATAAACATAACGTTTTCTATGGTGTATGTTATATGTTACCACATATAACGTTATGTTATAGAAACATATGTTTCTATAACAATAAACATAACTAAATTTCTATTCCAAAGCACTCACTTCCATAACATGGCTGAAACTTAATCTTAGTCAATTGGAGTGCTCACCTCATTTTCCCAAGACTGCACTTAAGTTTTGGAGAGTTTAAATAGTTCCAATGTATTGAGAGGCAGAATAGTCTGATTTAAGCTAGAATTCACTGAAATGTCACATGCCAGTAATCTGTGTGAAATGCTGCTGAGTTGGTGCTCAGTTCCATCCACTTGACTCCCAGATTGCTCTTCAGTGCTTCTGTACCACTCCTGGGTACACAACAATCATTCTGCTGCTCTTGCTCTTGCTGTGTTATTAGACACATGAAATTCAGTTGAATGGCCATCTACTAAAATTCTATGCAATCATTTAGGATCTTAGTGCTTCGTCAGTGTTCAAGTTCAACTCAGCAAATTTGAATCTAATCTGCTCTTGAATCTAATAAAACTAGCATCTCCTCAAGATGATGGTCAGCATTGTCCCAAAATCTAAACTCTAACATAGTTAAATGTTAAAAAATATTCCTGCATTTAAGTTAATTTTCTTCCCTTATTGAAAGGACCATCTGTGAGTTTCTTTTTGATATTTTTAAATACTGTAATGATATGATGTATCATCATTATATAAAATAATCAAATTTCCTAAAAAGGGTTTTTAAGCCAATTTTCCCTTACAGGCACATGAACGGAACTGGCCCTTTCGTATATCACTTCACCAACCTACCTAGTACAGATGGATAAGGACACAGAGTGAAAAAAGCCATTTAAAAACAGAAACAAACTTCTCTCAGTCTTAAAATTCACTATTCTTTCTTCTTATTCCCTGTGTTAACGTGCACATAAACATGCCATCCTTGCTCATGGTACAGGACAGAATACCCACATTGTAATTAATGAGCATAGATCCCCCAACTAATAGCATGAGAACACTTTGGCATCCATGAGCCTGGTTATGGGGGCTGAAGAGTATGATCTGCCTTCTCCTCTCTCTGCCCCACAGAATAGCCTGTGTCTGCTTCCTTGCCAAATTCATTGATACACCTGTTCCAAGTAGTTACCACCACTATGAGATTGACAAAACTTCTGGATGATTAACTCACTGCCCAACACCACGTGTAAGTACATTGATTTCTGTGCAGTTGAGTATTGTAAATGGACAATTTTCTAAATGTGGACCCGTTTTGTATCTCAGGTACTCAAATTGTGTTACTTTGACCTGATTTGTTGCCACAGTTGGATTCAGACACCACAGCAACAAAATGCCTCCTCACATATCAAATGTCTCCTATCCAAAATTGGAGCAACTGAAATATCTGAGAAAAATGATATGGTGCATGCCATTTTGCTGTTCTAGTCTCAATAGTGGCAGCCTTCCACATTGTACACAAATTTTCCAATTTTACTCAAGGACCCTGCCTATCAGGAGGGTCTCATTGGTTGATCCCCAAGGTAAAAAATGACATACATTCTCAGAACTGTGTGTATTCCAGTTGCAGTATTAATTTTTGTAAAAATTCGACCTGTAATATTCCTACCAATGGAACATGCCTATATGGGATATTGATAAAACATTCCCAAATAATTAAAACACTCCTTATTAAGCATTTGAGACCGCATAGAGTAAGACAGGGACTCCAAAACCAGATAAACTCTGGTCACTCAGAAGTATTTCCAGGTTGTGTTACAGACTCTCTACTCATGGGTATGCTCCAGGCAATGTTTCCTGTGGTCAGTCCTTCACACAGAGAAGGTGCTGCTGGACATGTCCTTGACCTTTGCTACGGATATTAATGACTTTACTTCAGCTTTGGGAGCATAACAGACTAGTCTAAATTCATTGGCTCCAGTAATGGTAGCCATTTAGTCTGCAACCTCTTGCTAGTCAACAAAGGAGGGGTCTCTGTGACTGCCAGCACCTCATGTTGCACCCAAGTCACTAAAAGTGAAGACCTAAGGTGGCTCAGTGTAACAGTTAAGAAAAAAAAGCTTCCTGGTTCTCAAAAGTCTATTATCTGGGCTATAGGACATTTACTCTTGGCTTGACAATAGTTGGGGATCATGGTTATCATCTAGTCTTGTGAACAGATGTGGTATCCTACTTGGAATAATATTAAGACCATTGTGGTCTCAGACTGCCTAGTTTTCAACATAGTCCTTTAATGTCCAACCCATTCAGGCCCATGATAAGGAAGATTATGTTTCTCATTCGGGTCTTGAAAAATCAAGTGGTAGAATTAGGGTATGGATCCTGTTATACAACTTTGTGTGATTATTTTTTCAAGCCCAACCAAAGGCCTCATGGGAGACAGCTACCTTCTCCACAGCAAACTTGGTGCACAGCTAATACACTGAAGTCTCTGAAGGGAGCTGTAGTCAAGGACTCACTCAAGCTTCCTAGACTGGCTATGTCTATATGTTGATAGATTTCTTTATCTGGGACTTTTGGTGGAAACTTTTATATGGGAGGGGGAAGCCTAAAGGTGGGTATTCTACACTCTGATTCGGTACTTCTCCACTCCTCACTCTTCTCTTCCCTTCTTCCTCCCTGCCCCACATCCAAAACTGCAGGAGTTTTGTTGTTGTTGTTCTGAGCTCTCCCAACAGTGAAAGGATTCCTGACCTCTGTGCTAATCCATCTGACACTTGCTGTGCAATGGGGGAGAAATGGAACAGTGAGGGGGTTGGTGCTTTCTCCGCTTTAACTTAGAATATTGCAGTAAATGAGGAATGTTACCTTCATTGTGGCTTATTGTCTTAATCAACCACTCCCACACCTGTCAGCCCTGCTCTGTCCAAATCAGCAAAGCTTCTGACAAATTTAATTTTTGTTAAAGCTCCCCATTACTACATACAATTAATAGCATCTTCCCAAAGCATGTAAATATGGCAGTAACTTCAATTACACAAAAACCCAACAATTTAGACTCCCTATGATTCTGTCATTTGATGTAAACATTAGTTTCTTACTTATACCTACTTTGTAGTTGATTTGACACCCAGTCTCACATTTAAAATGGCTCAATTTTTCTGGTATTCCTGGTTGGCAACATGACACCTACCTTTTGACCCCGAGGCCCTGGAGGCCCTTCTGGACCTGGAAATCCAGGCAAACCTGGATGGCCCTCCAAACCTGGAAATCCTCTCTCTCCCTGCAAATGAACAAGAATGAAAGGTAAAATTTCAAGTTTAGGCATGGTTGTGATTCAGAAGGATAAAATGATTATGTAGATAAAACTAACTTAATTTAATAATTATATCTACTAACATGAGGAAATCTGTAAGGTATGAGAAAAAAAGCCAAAAATCATCCCAAGTTTATATCTATATGCCAATACCCTCTCTTTATTTCTTGCAAAACTAAAAAATATGTCAGAGATAAAATGAGATATAAATGTACTAACATCAAATTTAAGAAGGAAAATGTCAATAGGAACAGGAAACCAGGTCTGTAAGAGTTATATGACATAATTATGGGACAAGTTTGACGAAGGGTAAAAATAAATTCTCAAAGAAGCTTCAGGATTTGTTGCAGCATAAAAGAGTTGTAGATTTTCCCAGAATGGAAATTCATTGGCTGGTAGGACAAATTAGCCAGAAAAAAAACTTTTAGAACATTAAAATTTTATAAATTTTTCTGATTGTAAAATTAATACAAAAAGGAATACATGTTCATCATAGAAAACAAAAATATATAGAGAAACTACCTCGAGTAATTTCTTCACTCAGAGTAATTAATTTAATTATAACTCTATTTTCAATTCTGACCACAGCACTTAACATCAGCCCAGGAAGACTGATTACCTATCAGAGAGGGACCACCATTTTATCAGCATCTATACAGCACAGTCGTGTGATGTTAACATCTGTAAAGCCAGAAGGATGGAGACAGCTGAGCCAGCCTAAGTACTGTCTACATTGACACTTTATAGTTAGTCAAATTGCATAAAGCCGGGCATATAAAGGCTGTGAATTCCAGTACCATTAGAAAGACCAATCTCAGAAAGAGAATTCTTCAGTATGAAGTTTAAAAACTTTGAATGCTCAGGGCTCCTTGACACATGCTTTCAACTACAGGACTACAAGCAACTCTCCTTTCGTAAAGCTTGAAGACTATCTCTAGCCAGATCTTAGTCTGTGAATCCTGTGAACCCTCCCATCAGATCTTACACTGACAGCCCAGGTAACACTTGAGAAAGAGAAAGCACCGACACTTACAAGACTGACTAAAGGGTCAATAAAGGTACATTCACCTTCTAGAGATGAAGGCTCAGTAGAATATTATTCCTATCCCCAAACTGTGTGTGTGTGTGTGTGTGTGTGTGTGTGTGTGTGTGTGTGTATGTGCATTTGTACTGTAAGTACTATGTTTAGTCTAAGGAACTTACATAATTTTCTATTGAAAAATTCTTTATGTTGCATCATCCTATAACCTAAAAATTCAAGTTCTTTAAAAAGACTATTTCTAGTCAGTTTCCATTTACTCTTTCAAAGCCAGTGAATCAAATGTTGACTAATTACTAATAGGTTGAAACACTCCTTTGGCTTT
The DNA here is from genome assembly GCF_000276665.1 of Chinchilla lanigera. Lineage (NCBI taxonomy): Eukaryota > Metazoa > Chordata > Mammalia > Rodentia > Chinchillidae > Chinchilla > Chinchilla lanigera. The sequence continues at coordinate 7,313,261 of NW_004955490.1, forward strand.
AATGGTAATTATTATTTACATGTAACTGTGTATATATATTTTCTGTTTTCTAGAAGTACATCCCTTTCTTATTATAATTAGTTAGAAAATTAAAATAATTTACTCTGCTTAACTTCAACTCAATTATTTTGAAGGAAATATGGTAAGAATGGAGAAATTAAGTTTGAAAAATTTTAGAGCTCAATTGCCTCAAATCATCACATAGTACATTACTGACAGAGCTACTAGTAAAAGTGAGATTATGAGCTCCAGTAAGAAGGAAAACGAGAGGAAAAATTTTCTAGTTCCAGTACATTTCCAGTGGAAAACATTCTGGGCTCTCAGCTGGTATTTAGAGCATACCTCTGCTAAAACGTGAGAACAATGCTTGAAGAAAGCTGCATTTTCTCAGAAACAAAACTGCTATTTGGGCTATAGACAAGAGAGAAATAAAATAGAGGTTGAAAGTGGGAGATGCTAAAAACCTTAACTGTGCTGGTATTAATAAAACCCTAAACCTATAAATGATATATCCTATAATCTCCTCACCTTATAGTCAATCAATGTGGTCCTATCTGATTGAGCAATATTATAATAAGGAAGATATAAGGGCAGCTACTGGACACCAACAAAAAAGATTTAAAAGAATTATCTTCATACTTTGAAAGGTAGAAAGTTTAATAAAGTAGAAACTATACAGTTCTTGTGGAAGGAGGGTTTGAGGGTAGGATCCTCTACCTAAACCCTAATGCAGGTGGTAGGGAAGGCTGACTCTGGTTGCATCCTAAATTTTACCACGTTTTATTAGATGCTCATTTAATCCTTAAAATTGTTGTATGTTTTACATAATTTGCTAATACAACAGAAAATGCCATGGTATGTATATTTCTGGAGGTCAAACTTTTTAAAAAAAATCATTCTTATTTTTCTTTGTGGAATAATATACTTCTGCCTTTGCTGCCCTTTAAATACTGCTATTTTTCTAGATTCCTGTTTTGACCTTTTCTCTCTTTCTCTGGGAAATCTCAAATGTCAGTTTTTTTTCTTAAAGCTAATCTCCTATAAACAACTGCCTTAAACATCTCAGGTATTTAAAACTCAAAAGCAATAACAACAGCTAAATGTACTGAGCGTTTTCTTTGTCCCAGAGGCTATGCTACTTTCTATATTTTATCTTAATGCTTTCAATGAAAAGAAGAGGTAGGTAAACTTATAGTTTATGTATGAAACATCATGACAAAGAGACATTTTGTTATTTTTCTAAGAGCAAATGATAAAAGTCCATTTTCTACCATCTTTTCTATTCAAGGAAATAACACAACTCAGCTACCCTACTCAGAAATTTGTATTAATCTTAACTCTACTCTCTCCACCGCCCCTTCATCTCCTCCATGAAGACTTCTTCAACCTTGGATTCTTAGGCTCCACCAGAACATATACTCATAACAAATGAAATTCCTTAATGGGTTGCACATAAATTTTAGAAAATGATTTGCCCAAAATTCTGAAACAAAATGATTTAGGGTTATGAGAAATTATACAAAGATGAGAATATGTGATTAAGCTAATTTATTTTAGATCAGCTAGTTTTAAGACAAACAAGACTAATTGCTGAGAATCGATCTCTAGAATATGAGTTAAAGGCACTCATAAACGTTACCATTTTATAAGAAAGGCATTTTATAATTACAAAAGAAAATTTCATGCAAATGAAAATATATGTTAAGAATAGTTTTCCAAGAAAGACATAAAATTAACAAGAAAAATATTTGTACACTGGAAAAACTAAGACAAACTACTACAATAAAAATTAAGATTAAATTATTTGAGCTATAATACTATAAATATGTATAAATTATATGAATGTAGAGGTAAGATCTTCAATAAATAAAAATAATTATTTTAATTATATAACTTTTGTCTCCTTTTGGTAGCATTTAGTTTTATTTTTATAACTATATAGCACAAATACATAGTTGATGTATATAATTAGGAAAGTAAAATCTTTAAGCAGCCATCAAAATGAAAATATGTAGATCAGAAGATCTAAAACTTCAGCTTTCAACAGAACAACTTGAAGAGCTTATTAAACACAGCACGAGGTTCCACAACCACAGTTAGCTTAAGTAAGTATTGGAGCCTGACAATTTCTGTTTCTAAGCAGACCCCAGTAAATGTTAGTGCCGCTGGATAGAGGAGCACATTATTTAACTGTGACATATCAATAACTGGACAACATCTTGTTCTCATCTGGACTCTAATAAGCTCTGCTTGCTTTTAGTAGTAAGTATGTGCACGCATTCGTGGAGGTTTATCTAGAGTTTTACTATTTCTATATTAAACTGAGAGTTAAAAAGCAGTTTTATTGAAGAAAAATTGACCTACAATAAATTACCCATATGAACGTTCTACAACTTGAAAATTTTTACATACATAGTAGTGAAATCATTTCCACAACCAAAATAATAAATACGGGCATACTCACAAAAGTTTCTTAATCTCATTATCTTCCTCATGCTTCTACCTATCTCCTGCCAACCGCTTGCATGCAATGACTGGCCTGTTTTCTATCTTTATAGATTATTTGTATTTCTAGAATTTTATGAAAATCTAATCATGTAGACGGAATTTTTTGTCTAACTTAGCACTCCGCATTATTAATCTGAGATTCAAATACGTTGATGTGTGTATCAGCAGTTTATTTTTATTGTTAAGAAGTGTTCCATTGTATAGATATACTGTAATGTTTTGATTCATTGCAGTTGAGTTGTTTCAAGTTTATGCTTATTCCAAATAAAACTACTATAAATACAAGTTCTGTAAAGATATATGCTTTCATTTTTTTATGAGTAAATGCCTAGGAATCGAGAGGGTCATATAAGATATATGATTAACTATTAATGAAATTGCCAAATTGTTTCCCAAAGAGTGTATGCTGTTTTACATCTGCACCAGCAATCTATAATAGTTCAAGTTGCTCCACATCTTCACTTATACATGATGTGAATGAATTTAATATTTTGATATTCTAACAGACTTACGGTGATATCTCATTGTGGCTTTATTTTGCATGTTGTTAATTAATAATGCTGAGTATCTTTTCAAGTGTTAGTTCTCATCCTTATATCTGTTTCTATGAAGCGTCTTTAAATCTCCTGCTAACATTTTTTTTAATTTAGTTTTACTTGGGATTGTTTTGTTATTGGATATACACAGATCTTTAAAACTTTTACAAACCAGCTAACAGATTGAGAATTTCAGGTGCTTTTTGCACACTATAGCTCTCTTTTCATTTATTATCGTAACACTCTAGAGGACAAAGAATTGTTTATTTTGATGAAATAAAATTTAGTAGTACATTATTTTATGGGCCATAAATATATGTCTAACTTAAGGTCAAAAAGATTTTCTTCTCCATTTCCTTCTTAAAGATGCATGGATTTAGATTTTATATTTAGGTCTATGATCCATTTTGAATTAGCTTTTATAGCTGGGCATGGTGTCGCACGCCTGTAATCCCAGCACCTGGGAGGCTGAGTCAGGAGGATCATTGCAAGTTCGAGGCTAGCATGGGCTACAAGGTGAGCTCAAGGCCAGCCTAAACTGCATAGTGAGACCCTGTCTCAAAAAGACCAAAAAAATAAAAAACAAAAGAATGAACTTTTATATACAGTGAAAGCTGAATCAAACCCCACTTTTATCCATATAGGTATGCAATTTTCCCAGGACTGTTTATTAAAAACCTATCCTTTGTCCTCTGAATTATCTTTGCACTTTTGTCAAAAATGAATCCACCATGCATCTGTGAATCTCTATATATTTGTGGGTCTTTATTTTTATTTCCATCTATACATCTGTTCTTTGGTTGACAATACTATCTTGTTTACTGTAGTCATAACTAAGTCTTGCTAGGATGTACTATAAGTCTTCCAAATTTAGTCTTCTTTGTAAAGCTGCATAAACATTATATGTGAATTTTGAAATCTGTTTATTAATTTCTACAAAATAAATTTTTTTTCTTTGCTTATTGTAGTGAGATTTGAACCCAGGCTTTTTGCACTGAGCTACATCCCCAGCCCTTGTAATATTTTGAAATATTGTCACAGAGTTGCCCGGGCTAGATTCAAACTTGTAATTCTTTAGCCTTACCCTTCCAGAGTGCTGGGATTACAAGTACTATATTGTTTTACAAGCATGCACTACCACGCCCACCTCAGAATAGAATTTTCATCGTGTCTACCTTAAATCTATAGATAAACTGGAGGGTATTGGCAACTTAATAATACTGAATCACCTTGTCCATGAATATGATAATGTACCTATTTATTCATGTTGTCTTTTATTTGCCAGCAATATTTTTGCAATTTTCAGTGAATAGGTTGCATACATTTTTGTCTAATTTATTCCTAAGGATTTTATATTTTTATGCTATTGTAAAAGCAGTATTATGATTCCAATTTTTAATTTTTCATGTTTTCCTATAGAAATACATTTGATTTTCATTCATTGATCTTAGTTTATTAATTTTATTTACTCCATGAGCTTTCTAAACCGAGCTATAAGTTTTAAGAGCATTTTGGTAGATGTCCATAGAACTTTCTACATTAACAAATCATGTCAACAACATAAAAGAAGTATAGTTTTCTTTTTCCCTTTTTAGTTTGGATATTTTTTTCCTTTCTTCTTCCTTGTCTTACCTTACAAGCATATCAAATAAGTGGTGAAAGCAGAAATGTTTCAGAAGTTAGGAGAAAAGAACTCTTTTCCCACCGAGTGCATTTTTAGCTGTACAGTTTACATAGATGACTGTTAAGATTGAGAAAATCTCTTCTATTCCTACTTTCATGAGAATTTTTAAAGTCAGGGATAGATTGAACTTTATAAAATGCAGTCTCATTTTGAAATTCTATATTGTTTTCATAGTTCTTGTGTTGTTTTGGTTTTGTCTTTATTTTTGTTCTTTTTTAAAAATAAAAAATGCATTCTCTGTATCTACTGATATATATTTCATTAATTTTTAAAAGTATTTTTTGTCTTTTAATATAGTAAATTACAATTTTTTAGCTTTAAATATTAAACCAAATATACATTCCTATTTTGAAGCTCACTTGGTCATAACGTATTGCCCAATTTTTATGTCATTATATATCACATCATTGGCTAAATTTTTAAGAGTCACTGCATCTATGCTCATGAAGGAAACTGATGGGTAATTTTCTGATTTTAATTTTAATTTTTTGATAGTACTTGGGATTGAACTCAGGGTCTTTGCACTTAACTACATCCCCATACTTTTATTTTTTTATTTTAATGAAAAGAGGACAAAACAACACAAAAAATGACACAATTTCAAAATAAGATAATAGGAAATTAATGGCTGCTGTATTACAAATTATTATCTTCAAAGTAGTTGCCCATACCTTTTTATTATTATCAATTTTTAAAATTTTAAGACAAGATCTTCCTGTCGCTGAATTGCTCAGGCTAGGTTTAAACTGGCAATAACCCTACCTCAGCCTCCCAAAGTGCTGAAATTACAGGCATGTGTTAGCATGCCGAAAAAATTTTCTGTTTCTGTACTTTTGTCTTTATCCAGCTTTGAAATCATGGGCATAATTGCTTCATAAAATTATATGAGGAGCATTCCTTGTCCCTCTATTTTCTGAATGAAATTATGCAAGATATTATCTCTTAAATAAATGTTTCATAGAATTCATCAGTGATATCTTCTGACAACTCAATTTCCTTAGTATAAACATGCTTATTCATATTTTGCTTCTTAATTTTTTACTTATTCAACCATATATTAATCTTGCATTGTATTGTTTCTCAGTAAATGTTTGCATTTCACCTAGGCTGTCATTTTTTGTTGTATAGTTACTAATAATATTCCCTTACTGTTGCTTTAATATCTTTAGAATCATTTCTAGTATTGGTAATTTGTGCTTACTCTCTATTTCCTTATCAGTCATGTTATCAGTTTATCAATTACTAAGTTTTGGCTGCGTAAGTTTTTCTATTGTTTGTTTTCTAGTACACATAGTTTCGTTCTTATATATTTTTCCTTCTTTCTCTTAATTTACCTGTCCTCTTCTAGCTTCTTCAGTGGGAAAATTCAAGAAGGAAATGTTATTTTTTCCTCTTTTCAAACATGGACATTTAAAACTATTGCCCATTTAAGCCCTGTTTTCATGTCACCCCAGTTTTCAGTTGTTGCTTTTAAACAAAGCTTGAAATGCTAGAAGTACTGTCCAAGTTTCCTTGTAATTCCAACCTTCAGTTATTAAAATGATGCTTTCTAATTTCCATATCCTACATATTTTATTGTTACTGATTGCCTTTACTTTTTATATTTTATGAAAAAATAAAATTTCATAATAAAATAAGAATAAAAATAATACTTTGTGCATCATTACAAAGTAGTTAATCAGAGTACAAGAAATACACAAAAACATTCTCTTTTACAGAGAAGTAGATAATAGCACAAACCTTTCTTTAAAATGAAATAAGAGAAAACAGTAGTATAAATGTAATAAATTAGCATATATATTGAAATATTGTTATTGATTTCTTACTGAATCCATTATAATCAGAGTATATACACTGATGTTTTCCATCATTTAGTATTTATAGGGTTTCATTTTGTGGCCTATCATATAGTCTATCTTTGTAGACATTTGATATGCCCTTGAAAAAAATGTATACTCTGTAGTTGTTGGATATAGTATTCTTTATATATCTATAATGTCTATGTTGCTAACAACAACAAAATTCAATTAATATATGCCTTTACTAACATTTCTCATAGTTTGTTCAATGAGTGAGATAAGATTATTAGAATCTACCACTATAATTGTGATGTTACCTATCCCTTTAATTTTGTTATATGTTGTGATCATGTATGCTGGACTTCTGTTGTTTATTAAATATTCTTTTGTGTTAAATATGAGGAGAAAAGATATAATTTTTTATATTAAGCACGTATACATCATTTCTAAAGCTTTTAACTACATACTTTTATCTAGTCCCTTTAATCTGAATAAATTTCTATTAATTTTCATGCACTTATGTTGATGTCTCTATATCTTCCAAAATATATGAATTTTGCCTTTGTGTTTGAAATATACTTTCACTGTATGATAATTACACTTGCAGACTTTTTAAACTCCTAATTATATTTTTACAGTTGTACATCATCCAGTCTTTCTAGTGAAAATCACATCATTACTCATATAATTATTCCACTGTATATAAGGTAAAATGTTTCTCTAGCTTTCCTGGCTTTTTTAATCTGCTTTTTTTCAGCAGTTATGATGAGGGTTTATGTATAATTTTCTTTGTTTTTATCGTGTTCAGTTCTGTTGAACCTCTTATATCTCTAAATTTGTATTATTCCACTGTTGTGGGGGAATTCTTCCCTTTATTACTATCTCATTATTATTTTTATTCCTTTGCCATTTCTCTCATCTTTAAGGGATTCAATTTACTTTTATTTCAGACTAATATTGTTATGCAAGTCATTGAGGTCCTATTCATCAGTTTTTCCTTCTGTGTTCTCAGATTAGATCATTTTTTGCAACTTAAATTTTTAAGTTCACTGACCCTTTCTTCTGTCATGTTAATTCTGCTATTAAGACCACCTGATGTACTCTTTTTTTTTTTTTTTTGGTATTTTTTTTTCCGGTACCGGGAACCGAACTCACAACCTTGAACTTGCCAGGCAGGCGCTTTGCCGCTGAGCTAAATCCCCAGCCCCTCTTTTTTTTCTTATATTTTGTTGTACAAATCCCTTTTTGTACATAGTTTTCAGTACTGTTGTGACTCCTTACCTATTCACTTATAAGCAGATTTTCTTTTAATTCAGAAAATGTATTTACCTTATCTGCCTTAAATCTTTGTTTAAAAATACTAATGTCGATATTATTTGGGATAGACGTGGGGGCTCTGGGGATAAAAACTAAAACCTTGCTCATGTGAAGCATGCACTTTAGCACCGAGGTAAACCTCCACGCTTGTATTATTTTAGATTTGGTTTTCTTTGGTAGGTCTTTTTTGTCATTATAGGTAACTTTTAATTGGCAAGTTTTTATCTTTTTGCAAATGATAAAAAATTTAGTTTCCTATAGCTAGAATTCTGAGTTGCAGACAATATAAATTTTACTTAAAGCCCATTTTAAAAAAAGATTCAAATTCTAACTCTGCAATCTATAGCTGGGTGTTTGGGCAATTCATTTAAGCTCACAGTCTGTATTTGCTCATTTTTTAACTGAAAAGTTTTAATTACATAATGGACATTGTGGATAATATGGAAAGACTCTAGGTTCTCTTCTCTTCCTCTGAAGAACATTGAAATTTTGTTGTAGAAAATAGTTAACTCAGTAGAACTCACATTAACAATTGTTTCCCCTTTGTCTGATAGCACTTAGAACTATGCTCAGTTATTGTAAGATTCAAGCTATTTCTTTTTGCTTCATTGTAGGAATCACACCCTATATCTAAAGCTCGCAATTTACAAGAATTTGGATGAAAGAGGGATACTTTTTAGGATCCCCTCCCCATGTTTCCTTTCATTCTAGCATATCTTCACTCACTTTCTAGCCATTCTGGCATCTTCACCTTTTTTCTTGAATTATCAAGCCAATACAACCATGGCTTTTTGTCATAGTTCTAGCCAATTTCTGCAATGGAGACTGGGAGTCATACTCAGGAGAAAAAAGCATATTAATGTAAATTCACCCAGTGTAATTCCTTTCTTGTAAGGATAAAGTCTGCCTCACCTTCTTCCTTTGATCACCTTCCTGTGTTCTAAAATAGTTTTTAATACTTTGTCCAGAATGTTTCTTTCTTATCTCTAATGGATCAATCTGATAAAAGACATTGCACTATTATTGAAATGAATCACTCTTAAGTCTTCTTAGCACTATGGAAAGCAACTTATTGCAAAACAGCTCCCCTAAAACTAATGGTACCCATATGTCTTCTGTAAAACAATATTTACTTCACATTAATGGCTGTTCTATTAAGGAGGAGAGTGGGTTATACAATCAAATGAGCCCTGGATAGTACTGCAAAAGCAGCAAACAAATGGATCTGTTTGCACCAAGATTTTAAGCATCTTGAGTATGCTAATGGATCTTCTATATTCCTAAACAGTATAGATCCTAGTGATATTGTCAAGCCTTTCCATACATATTTAGCAAATTCACTCATTCAAAAATATTTATTGAGTTCCAAAGTGTGGGAATTACAGTATGCTCCTGTCTCCCAGTATAATTCTTTTTATGTTATAATTAACTATCATATTTAATTTTCAAATTTTACAGTCACTGACTCGGAATACCTATGTTTAGGCTTTTATGTTCTTACTAATATTCTTTTGTAATAATCGTATCTAAGCAATCAGAGGTGATTATATGGGAAAAGTAAAATAAATCATATATAAGTGTCTTCTCCCTCTTTTTGTCTATTGTCAGTAACTTCAACAAAATAGATAAGGAGTGAGCAGACAACAGTTCTCAAGCCAAATATCATCTGAGGCTTATTTTATGTGGTCAAAGACCTAGGAATTCTTTGGGTCACTTTTAATAGGCTATTTTTAAAACTAAGGAAAGAAAAGCTGGGGATGCAGATCATGGAAGAATGCTTGCTTCACATGTGGGAGGCCCTGGTTTTCATTCCCAGCACGGCAAAATAAAAGTAACCAAACAGAAACAAACCAAAAATATCAGAAAGAGATGAGGATATAGCTCAGTAGCACAAGTGCCTTCCTGGCAAGCACAAGGTCCTGAGTTTGATTCCCAGTTAAAAAAAAAATGTCATAAAGAAAATGTCACAGAGACTTTCTGTGCCTCAGAAAGCCTAAAATATTTACTACATGGCTTTTTTACAGAAAATATCTGCTGATCACTGAGATACAGACTGTATAAAATAAGTTCTCTAAAACAGTCAATGTAGTAGAATTTAATTTACTTACTTATGTGCTGAGATGGAATCTCTATTTTTTTTTTTTTTTTTTTTTTTTGGTTTTTTTCTGGTACCAGGAATCGAACTCTCGACCTCATGCTTGCCAGGCAGGCACTGTGCCGCTGAGCTAAATCCCCAGCCCTTATTAATCCCTATTTTTAAAATGTCTAAAAAATTAGTAGTTTAATAATTATACTAAGTTTACACAGGACCATGTCATATCTTACCTTTTCTCCTTTTACACCACTACAGTCACACTTTGACCCTGGAGAACACCCATAGCAAGCCTATAAGAAAGAGAAAGAAGGGGAAATAATTAAACAACCAAAATCCAACACTATAGAAAATCATACTATGACTTAGAACTCAACTGAATTTAGCAATCTATACGTGTAAAAGAAATACCAGAAAAATATCTGAAAAATATATACAAATAACAATCAATGGCTATCTGTGTTAAAGCTTTAACTTTTTATTATGTACATCTTATTATATACATTAAAATTATAAATATCTTTTTTAAAGATGTTACAGTGAAAAATAAATTAATCTAAATTTCTTGTAATATGATCTGTCAGTTTTCCACACTCTAAGAACTCATTTTTCTCTAAACATTGCTTGTAGGAAATCACCTTTCAACTTATATTAGAAATAACTTTGGAAATTGGCCAAGAATGGCTACTACTTAAAGTCACCTGGCTTCTCTGAATTCACAGCTTGAACAGAATATTACATCCAAGGGGAAGTGAGAAAAAAACAGGAAAATAGCTATCCTAAGTTTAGACAAGTGGAGTTCAAGCCAAAACTGATCAGAAGAGACAAAGATGATCAATACACATTGAGTAACTAAACAATTAAATAGGAAGAGATAACAATTACAAGGACATACACACCAAACGCTGGTGTCATTTTATAAAACAAAACTACTAGACATAAAATGTCAGATGTTCACCAAGGCAATTAAAATGGAGGATGTCAATATCCAAGTGTAACAGACAGATCAACTAGACAAAAATGACAACAAATAAATATCAGAGAAGAACCAAACTGTCAACGAAGTGGACCTAATACATTTCTATAGAGTGTTCCACCCAAGAACAACAAAATACACATTATTCTCAGCAGCACATCATACTGTCTCTAAAACACACCACATGCTACCACATAAGGCACACTTAAGTAAATGCAAAGCAACCAAATTATCCCAGGCATGTTATCAGATCCCAGTGCTATAACACTAGAAGTATATGGTTAAAAAAAAAAAAAAAACACAAAAATTACGCAAACTCATGGAAATTAAATAACATTTTCTTGAAAAACAGTTGGTCAAAGAAGAAATCAAGAATTTTCACAGTGCCAGTAAAACGTATCATAACTTATGCAACACAATGAAAGTAGTCCTAAGAGGGAAATTTATAGTTGTGAATCCCTACATCAGAAAACCATCTTGAGCCAAAATAAATAAACTAGTGATACACCTTGAGGTCATATAAAAAAAGAAACAACCAAAATCCAACACTATAAGGAAGGAAAGTATAAAGACCAGAGCAAAAATTAATGAAATTGAGACTAAAATACAAACACTATGATGAAGATTTGGTTCTTTAAAAGAATAAAGTTAACAAACTCATAGTTAATCTTACTAAAAAAGGAAAGAAAAGACACCAATCCAATCAATGAAATTAGAAATGAAAAACGGGAAAATTACACAGACTACTTGTGGAAAGACAGAACCAATATAGTAAAAATAGCTATACTTCCAAAACTGATACACAGATTTAACACAATGCCAGTCAAGATACCAATGGCATTCAATGCAGTACTAGATGAAATAATCCTAAAACTCTACAAAATTGGGTAAGACCTAAAACAACTAAAGCAAAACTAGAAAAAAGAGCAAGGCAGATGGAATCATAATCTCAGGCTTCAAATTGTACTACATAGCTACAGTGATATGAACTACACATTACTAACCAAAAAACAGTGAGGAACAAAATAGGGGATGCAAAAATAAGCTCAGGTACATTCAGCTACCTGATATTTAAGGAGGGGGAAAAAAACTTACACTGGGGGAAAGACTGGCTCTTTAACAAATAGTGTTTGGAAAACATGGTATCCAAATGTACAAGACTGAACATAGACCTGTGTCTCTAAATAGTAAACTAAAATCAAAATGGGTCCAAGAACTAAATATTAAACAGAAACATAAAATTTGCTGGAAGATAAAATCTGTAAAAATCTTGAAGATATAGGCATAGGCAAAGAATTTCTGAACAAAACCTTAATTGAACAAGAAATAATATAAAGAATCAACAAATTTTAAAATACCAAATTAAGAATCCTCTGAACAGAGAAATAAATAGCCAGCAGAGTGAAGAGACAACGTACAACATGGGAAAAATTTGCCAGCTTTTTCTTAGGCAGAGGACTATATTTAGAATATATACAGAATTTTAAAAATTAGATCATCCAAAATAGAAGGCCCAGTCAAAAAATGGGCAACTGAAATTCATAAACACTTCTCAGAATAAGTATACCTGGTGAAAAAATCTTCAACATCACTGGCCATTCAAGAAATGCAAATTAAAACAATATTGAGATTCCATTTTTCTCCAGAAATAATTGCTATCAAATAAAACTCAAATGATAGCAATTGCTGGCAAGGATGTGGGGAAAAAGGAATATTTCTTTTTTTTTTTAAATTTGAAAGAGTAGTAAATGAGGAACAAAGAAATAGAACAGTAGCAGCATACCAGTATCACAAACATAAATAAATCAAATCAAGAACATTCAAAGTGATACAGAGTCTCAAGAAAAAATAATACGAATCAACAGTGGTTGTTACATGGCATATTGCTATCCTCAACTACATTGCTCAGATTACCAGATGTAAGAATGGAAGATTGCTCAAGCCATTATAGGGAACAAGAAAATAATTCTTCAATAAAACAGTAGAGATAATACAGTTGCACTAGACAAGATGGTAGGAGTTCAGCATTGTAATTCTATTGCATATTGTTACCTTCAAATCAGTTGCTCAGAACACCAGACACAAGCATGCACAATCGATCACAACATAAAAACTTATGATCATTAACTATTCATTTCAGTGCACAATCAGACATCAGCAAGTTATCGCAGCTATTCATCTATATATTTATATTTTGTGTTCCTTTTTTTTTCTTCTTTCCTTCTTCCCAGTCATTCGTTCCTTTGAGTAATTTCTTTCCCTTTCCTATCATCTATTGTACGTTTTGACTTTCACCTAGTCTTTCAGGTTCCTACACCAAGGAGACAATATGATGTTTACCCATCTGGGTCTGATTTATGCCACTTAAGAGTATGGTCTCTAGTTGTATACATTTACCTACAAAAGCCTCGAGACTATCTTCTTTTAATAGCTGAGTAATACTCCGTTGTATAAAAATACCACATCTTTTTCATCCATTCCTCAGTAGATGGGCATCGGGGATGTTTCCAAAATTTAGCTATAATAAATTGTGCTGCTATAAACATGGGTGCACATATATTGCTATGGTATGATGTCTTCAATTCTTCTGGGAAAATACCCAGAAGGGGAATAGCTGGGTTAAATGGGACTTCCAATTCTAGCTTTGCGAGGAATCTCCAAATTGATTTCCACAGTGGTTTCACCAATCTACACTCCCACCAGCAGTGGAGTATGGTTCCTTTCTCCACACAGACTTTCCAGAATTTGTTATTCATTGATTTCTTGATGATAGCCATTCTTTCTGGGGTGAGATGGAATCTCAGTGTTGTTTGTTTGGTTTTTTTTGTTTTGTTTTGTTTTGTTTTTTTTTGTTTTTGTTTTTCTCCAGTACCGGAAACCGAACTCACGACCTTGCACTTGCCAGGCAGGTGCTTTGCCGCTGAGCTAAATCGCCAGCCCCCTCAGTGTTGTTTTAATTTGCATTTCTCGAATGACCAATGACTTCAAACATTTTTTCATGTATTTATTTGCCATTAGTATCTCTTCATTAGAGAAGTGTGTATTCATCTCAGATTCCCATTTTTGGATTGGGTCTTTGAACTTGGCAGCCCTGATTTTTTAAAATTCTTTATATGTACTAGAATGAAATCCTTCCTCTGAGGGGCAGTTGGCTAAAATTTGTTACCACTTTGTGGGTTTTCTTTTTACTCTGCTGGTGATTTCTTTAGATCTGCAAAAACTTTTCAATAAGATGAGATCCCAGTTGTTGATTCTTTGAAGTTTTTCCCATGCAGTGTGATCTTTTGTTCATGAACTCTTTGCCTGCCCCAATATCGTCAAGATTTTTACCCATTTTCTCTTCCAATAAATTTAGTGTTTCTGTTTTAATATTTAGATCTTTGATCCACTTTGACTTTAATTTAGTGCATGGTGAAAGACATGGGTCTAGTTTTAGTCTTCGGCATGTGGAAAGCCAGTTTTTCCAGCACCATTTATTAAAGAGGCTATCTTCCTTCCATTGAACATGTTTGGCACCTTTGTCAAAGATAAGGTGACTGAGTGTGTTTGTGTTGTACCTGCACCTTCTAATGTGTTCCAATGATCTTCAGGTCTGTTTTTGTGCCAGTACCATGCTGATTTTATCACAGTAGCTTTGTAATATAATTTTAAGCCAGGAATTGTGATGCCTCCTGCATTTCCTTTGTTTCCCAACATTGCTTTTGCTATTCTAGGCTTCTTCTGTTTCCAGATGAACTTTAAGTGTTTTCTCTAGATTTGTGAGGTATACTAAAGGTATTTTAATGGGGATTGCATTGAATCTATACGGTTTTGGGAGTATGGCCATTTTCAAAATGTTGGTTCTTCTTATCCATGAGCAAGGAATATATTTCCATTTTCTGATGCCCTCTTCAATCTCTCTTTTCAGAGTATTATAATTTTCACTGTATAGATCTTTTACTTCTTTTGATTCCCAGGTATTTCATCTTTTTAGATGCTATTGTGAAAGGTGTGATCTCCCTAATTTCTCACTCTGTTTGTTTCTTGTGTACAGGAATTCTATTGATTTTTGAGTGTTAACTTTGTATCCAGCTATGATACTGAATTTGGTTATTGAGTCCATGAGCCTTTTGGTGGAATTTTTGGGGTCTTTTATGTAGAGTATCATGTCATCTGTGAATAATGATAATTTCAATTCTTCATTTCCTATCCTTATTCTTTTTATTTCTCTCTCTTGCTTAAGTGCTCTAGCCAATATTTCCAGAACTATATTGAATAGGAGTGGTGACAGTGGACATCCTTGTCTTGTTCCTGATTTTAAAGTGAAAGCTTTCAATTTTTGACCATTTAGTATGTTAGCTGTTGGTTTATCATAGATGGCTTTGATCAGCTTCAGGTAAAGGCCATCTATTCCTATTTTCTGTAGGGTTTTCATGAATGAGTGTTGAACTTTATCAAAGGCTTTTTCTGCATCAATGGACATGATCATTTGATTTTTGTTCTTGGCTGCATTGACATGGTGTATTACATTGATTGATTTGCGTATATTGAACCATCCCTGCATTCCTGGGATGAATCCCACTTGGTCATGGTGTGTAATCTTCTTGATGACTTGTTGTATTCTGTTTGCTAGTATTTTATTGAGAATTTTTGCATCTATATTCATTAGGGAGATTGTCCTGTAGTTTTCTTCTTTTGGTTGGATCTTTCTCTGATTTTGGTATCAGGATAATACTTGCATCCAGGAATGACTTGGGGAGAACACCTTCCCTTTCAATTTCATCAAAGAATTTGAGAAGAATTAGTGTTAAATCTTCCCTAAATTGCATGTAAAATTCAGCTGTGAGTCCATCAGGACCTGCACTTTTCTTTATTGGCAAGTTTTTAATTACATTCTCAATTTCACTGGCTGACATTGAGTTATTCAGACTTTTTATATCTCCTTCATTCAGCTTTGGTAATTCATATGTATCTAGAAATACATCTATTTCCTCTGTGTTTTTCATCCTATGAAAGTAAAGATTTTCAAAGCAGGTATTGATGATTTTCTGAATTTCTTCAGGATCTGTAGTGATTTCACCCCTTTCATTCCTCACTGAGTATATTTCAGTTTTTTCTTTCCTTTTTTAAATAAGGTTGGTTAGTGGTTTATCTATTTTATGTATTCTTTCAAAGAACCAACTCTTTGATTCATTAATTCTTTGTATTGCTTTTCTTAGTCTCTGTTGAGTTAATTTCTGGCCTGAGATTTATAATTTCCTGCCTTCTTTGGGCTGTGGGTTTGACTTGCTCTTCTTTTTCTAGGAACTTGAGGTGCAGCATAAGATTGTTTATTTGTGCTTGTTCTGTTTTCCTAAGGTGGGAGTTCACTGCTATAAATTTCTCTCTGAGGATTGTTTTCATTGCATCCCACAGGTTCCTGTAGGTTGTATCTTCATTTTTGCTTGATTGTAAGTAGTGTTTAATCTCTACTTTGATTTCATCTGTGACCCACTTGTTGTTCAGGAGGATGTTATTTAATTTCCAACTCTTTATGGAGTTTCTGTGTTTTCATTTGTCATTAATTTCCAATTTCATTGCACTATGGTTTGATAGTATACATGGGCTAATTTCCTTTGCATTTACTTAAACATGTTCTATGTACTAGTATATGGTCTATTTTAGAGAATATCCCATGTGCAGCTGAGAATAATATGTATTCTGATGCTGTTGGGTAAAACACTCTGTAAAGGTCTACTAAGTCCATATGTTCACATGTTTGGTTTAGTTCTATTATTACATTCCCCATTTTTGGTCTAGTTCATCTATCTCTTTGTGACAGCGGTTTGTTAAAGTCCCCTGTTATGATTGTGTTGCTACTTATATCTTTTTTCATGTCTGTTAGAATTTGTCTTATATAGGTGGGTGCTACTATATTTGCTGCATAGATGTTTATGATTGCTATCTCTCCCTCTTGAAGCTTCCCCTTCACAAGTATGTAGTGACCTTCTTTATCTCTTTTGATTGTTCTTGG
Organism: Chinchilla lanigera; assembly: GCF_000276665.1. Classification (NCBI taxonomy): domain Eukaryota; kingdom Metazoa; phylum Chordata; class Mammalia; order Rodentia; family Chinchillidae; genus Chinchilla; species Chinchilla lanigera. The sequence goes on from NW_004955490.1 coordinate 7,330,165, forward strand.
CTTGAAGTTCATGTCGTCTGCAAACAGAATAGCTACACCCACTTTTTTCTGGGTTCCTGTAACATGGAGTATTGTTTCCCATCCTTTAAGTGTATGAATCTCCTTTTGAGTTATATGTGTTTCTTGCATACAGCATATAGTTGTTTTTTTTTTTTCCTAATCGACTCTGATAGTTTGCTTCTTTTGGTTGGTGCATTGAGACCACTTACATTGATTGTTATAACTGATAAGTCCTGGCTTATCTTTGTCACGCTATTTTCCTGCTGTTGGAACCTCCTTTTTCCTTGTATTGAATTGCTTGCTCTGCTTGGTGGTTCCTTTCTGTTGTTGTTCTTGAAGTTGTGGTCTGTTTTATTTCTTTCTAGAATATATTTCAGTACTCTTTGTAGGATTGCATTAGCACTCATGACTTTCTTCAGTTGTTCTTTATCATGAAAATTTTATTTCTCCATTAAATTTGAGAAATAATTTTGCAAGGTACATCAATCTGTGTTGGAAGTTGTTTTCTTTCAGTACCTGAAACACTTCACTCCAAGCATTTCTTGCCTGGATGGTTTGTGTTGAGAAGTCTGCCGCGATTCTGATAGGCTTTCCTTTATAGGTGATCTGTTTCTTTTCTCTAACAGCTTTTCATATTCTGAGCTTTTGTTGAGTTTCTGGGATCTTCAACACTATATGTCTGGATGTTGATTTATTTGGGTTATGATTAACTGGAGTTCTATGTGCTTCACTTATCGGGATGTCCAATTCCTTTTCTATGCCTGGGAAATTTTCTGCTATTATTTCTGCAAATATTCTTTTGATGTCATTTGTGTTGACACCTGCTGTTTCATCAATACCTATTACCCTGACATTGTTTTTCTTTGCTTCATCTTGACGTTGTTGAATTGTTATTTCCTGGTTCCTTGTTGTTTTTAAGAGATCCCTCCTTTCACGTTCATTAGTGGCAATGCTGTCTTCAAGGTCTGAAAGTCTATCTTCAGCTTCATTCAGGTTATTTGGCCAGCTTTCAATGGAATTTTTAATTTATTGGACATCTTTTTACATCTGTTTCATACCTCCTAATTCTTTTCTATATTGTTCACTGAAGGTTTTGATTCCCGGTAAAAAAAAAAAAAAAAAAAAAAAAAAAACAACTTCACATACAAATAATGGGCCATATAGACTCTAAATAGTCAGGATCACAATAAATCTTCACCAAGGCATGTAATATTCAGGATTCTAGAAATTCAGCAGAAGAACAGATTATTAAAAGATATTTTAAGAACAGAATATTAAAAGTTAGTGAAAAGAAACAAATCACCTATAAAGACAAACTCATTAGAAATACAGCAGACTTGCCCATACAAATGTTCTGAAGTCAAGGAGATCTTTGAATGAAGTATTCCAACCCTAAAAGAAAACAACCTCCAATCCATAGTAATGTACCCTGCAAAACTATCTTTCAGAAATAATGGAGAAGTAAAATACTTCCATAACAGAGAAAAAAAGAAATTCATGACCACCAAACCAGTTCTCAAAAATGCTCTGAAGGATACTGTGGAAAGAGATAAAGAAGAGCACGATTCAAAGGACAGCAAAAGAAAGAAGCCAGCAGGCAGATCAATAAATAAAACAAAGGGGATAGACTGGGTATCAACAATAGGAAAATAATATGTGAAGGCAAGCCAAACAAGCAATTAAACAGAGGGAAAACACAGGGTAACAACAACAGGAACATAATGTTTGAAGGATAAATCAATAAAGATCAGTTATAACATCAATGTAAATGTCTCAATACACCGATCAATAGAAATAGACTCGAAGAATAGATAAAGAAGCAAGAACAAACAATATGCTGCATACAAGAAACATATTTATCACAAAAAGAAATTCATAGACTAAAACTCAAAGTATAGAAAATAACATTCTATGTAACATAAACCCAGAAAACTCAGGGGCAGCTATTTTATTTTCAGACAATGTGAACTTCAAGCCAAGACTGATCTTAAAAGATAAAGAAGGTCACTACATACTTGTTAAGGGAAAAGTCCAACAATAAGAGAGCAATCATAAATATATAGGCACCAAATAATATATTTCCATGACAAAGAACAGCTGAATAAATTCATGACCATAAAACCAGCTGTTCAGAATGCTCTGAACAACATATTAGAAAGAGAAAATGAAAACCACAACCACAAGAGCAACAGTAGATAGAAGCCAACAGGCAAGGCAAGCAATTAGAGGAGGAAGACAGGGAACCAATAACAGGAAAATAACATGAAAAAGGTAACCCAATAAAAATGAGTTATAAGCATCAATGTAAATGCTCTCAATTAACCCGTCAAAAGAAATAGACTGGCAGAATGGATCAAGAAACAAGACGCAACAATATGCTGCATTGAAGAAACACATTTAAGCCAAAAATAAATTCATACATTAAAAGTCAAGGATGGAAAACAATACTACATGCCACAAAGACCTAGAAAAAAAGCAGGGATAGCTATTCTACTTGCAGACCATGTCAACTTCAATCCAAAACTGATCAAAAGAGACAAAGAAGCTTACTAATACTTGTTAAGGGAAAACTACAAGAGGAAGATATAACAGTCATAAATATATATGCACCAAATACCAATGCACCCAGCTATATAAAACATATATTCACGGACATGAAAACTAACACAATTGTAGTGGGGTACCTTAATACCCCACTCTCACAAATAGATCAACTAGAAAAAAAATCAACAAAGAAATATCAGAATTAAACGAAGCCTGGCTTGATAGATGTTTATAGAATGTTCTACCCCAAAACATCAGGATACATATTCTTCTCAGGCGCACATGGAGTGTTCTCCAAAACAGACCATATATTAGCCCATAAATCATGCTTAAGCAAATGTAGAGGAACTGAAATCATCCCATGCATACTATGTGACCACAGCACAATGAAACTGGAAATCAATGGCAAAAGAAATCACAAAAACTACTGTAGCACATGGAAATTATACAACACCCTTCTGAAAAGCCAAAATGTCACAGAGGAAATTAAAGATAAAATTAAACAGTGTCTCCCATTAAATGATAAAACACCAATTCAACATACCAGAACTTATGGGACCCAATGAAACCAGTCCTAAGAGGGAAACATATAGTGCTGAACTGTCACATCCGGAAAACAGAATGAGCTCAAATAACCTGATGTTGCACCTCGAATTCCCCAAAAAAGAACAAATCAAACCCATAATTCATAAGAGGGAGGAAATTATAAACATAAGAACAGAAATTAATGTAATTGAGACTAAGAAAACAATACAATCAATGAATCGAAAAGTTGGTTCTTTGAAACAAATTTGATAAACCATTAGACATCTTCATTAACAAGAATAAAGAAAAAACACAAATTTAAGCAATTAGGAATGAAAAGGGGGAAATCACAATCAGTCCTACAGAAATCCAGAAGATCATCAATACCTACTTCAAGAACCTGTACTCCAATAAGGTAGAAAACACAGAAAAAAATAGACAGATTCCTAGACAAAATCAAATAGTCAAATTAAATCAAGAAGATATAAAAAATTCTAAATAACCCATTATCACCCAATGAAATTGAAAATGTAATTAAAAACTTACCAATACAGAAAAGCCCAGGCAGGCCCTGATGGACTCACTGTTGAATTCTACAAGAAATTTAGAGAACAACTAGTGCCACTAATGCTGAATCTCTTCGAGGAAATTGAAAGGTAAGAAATACTTCCAAAATCACTCCTGGAAGCAGGTATTATCCTGATTCCAAAATCAGAGAAGAGGGCTGGGGATTTAGCTCAGCGGCAAAAGCGCCTGCCTGGCAAGCACAAGGTCGTGAGTTCGGTTCCCGGTACCGGAGAAAAAAAAAAGAAATCAGAGAAGAACCCAACCATAAAAGAAAATGATAGGCCATTCTCCTTAACGAATATAGATGCAAAAATACTCAGTAAGTTACTAGTCAACAGAATGCAATTAATCATCAAGAAAAATATACACCATAACCAAGTAGGATTAATCTCAGGTATGCAGAAATGGTTCAACATATGCAAAGCAATAAATGTAATACACCATATTAACAGAACCAAAGACAAAAATTGCAGGATCAACTCAACAGATGCCAAAAAATCATTTGACAAAATCAACACCCATTCATGATAAAAGCCCTACAGAAAGTTAGAATAGATGATCTTTACCTCAATCTGATAAAAGCTATCTAAGAAAAACCAACAACTAACTTAATATTAAATGGTCAATAATTGAAAGCTTTCTCTCTAAAATAAGGAAAAAGACAAAGATGCTATCACCACTCCTATTCAATATAGTACTGGAAACATTAGTCAGAGCAATTAGACAAGAGAAAGAAATAAAACGAATCAGCAGGAAAGGAAAAAGTTAAATTATCATTATTTTCAGATGACATAATACTCTACACAGAAGATCCCAAAAACTCCACCAAAAAGCTTCTAAATTTAATAACCAAATTCAGCAGTATAGTTGGGTACAAGGTCAACACTTAAAAATTAATACCATTCCTGTACAAAACAACAAATGCACCATTAGACAAAGTAGTGAAACAACGCCCTTCACAATACCATTAAAAATAGTGACAAATCAATCTAACAAAGGAGATAAAAGATGTCCACACTGAAAATTATAATACTCTGAACAAGGAGAGAGAAAACTACATGAGAAAATGGAAATATATCCCTTGCTCATGGGTAGGAAGAACCAACAAAGTAAAAGTGGTCATACTCCCACAATTTCTATACAGATTTAATGCAATCCCAATCAAAATCTTATTAGTTTACCTGATAGGACAAGAGAAACCAATTCTAAAATTCATGTGGCACCAAAAGAGAGCTAGCATGGTAAAAACAATCCTAGGCAACATAGGCAAAGCAGGGGGCATCATACTTGAGTTGAAGTTATATTACAAACCTACCATGATAAAA
>NW_004955490.1:7335289-7345537 GCF_000276665.1 Chinchilla lanigera
AAATAGCAAAAGAACAGTACAGACAATACAGAGTTACAAACAAAGTGGTAGGAAATTAACAATGCTTGTTGTATTACATATTGATATCTTCAATTTCTAGAAGAAAGATAGCCTCTTTAATACATGGTGTTGGAAAAACTGGCTTTCCACATGCCAAAGAGTAAAACTAGACCTATGTGTACCACCATGCACTAAACTAAAATTGAAATGAATGAAAGATCTAAATATTTAAACAAAAACCCTAAATCTGCTGGAAGAAAAAATAGGTAGAACTCTTAAAGACATTGGTTGTAGACAAAGATTTCATGAACAAAGCCCTGACTGCACAGGAAATAATACAAATAACAACTGGGATCTTATCCGATTAAATAGCTTTTGCATAGCAAAAGAAATTACCAACAAAGTGAGAAGACAACCCACAGTGTGAGAAAAAATTTTAGCCAGTTGTTCCTCAGACAAAGGACTAATATCTAGATCATATAAAAATGAAAAGAAACTAGACCCCCTAAGTTTAAAGATTCAGTCTAAAAATGGACTTCTGAGATGAATACACACTTCTCAGAGGAATAAATACAAATGTCAAATAAATATATGAAAAAATTTTCAATATCACTGCTCATTTGAGAAATGCAAATTAAAACAAGGTTGAGATTCCATCTCACTCCAGAAAACATGGTTATCATCAAGAAATCAACCAATAACAAATGAGAGCAGGGCTGTGAGGGGAAAAGGAACACTTTTCCACTGTTGTGGGTGTGTAGACTGGTGCAACCACTGTGGATATCAGTGTGGAGATTCCTCAACAAACTAGGATTAGAGATCTCATTAAACTGAGCAATTCCCCTGTGTCTATCTTTCAGGAAGTATTAACAATATCATACCACAGTGATATATCCATGCCTTTGTTTGTAGCAGCATACTCTGTAATAGCTAAATCCTAGAAACAACCCAAATGCCCATCAACAAAGGGATGAACAAAAAAGATTAGGTTTTTACACAATGGAGCTCTACTCAGCCATAAAGAAGGATAAACTTGAGACATTCCTAGGTAAATGGATGCAATTAGAGACTATATCTTACTTGAAATAAATTGGACTCATCTGTGTAAATATTGCTTTGTTTCTTTAGTGTGAGAAACTGAAAGAATAAATAAGAACTAAAGGGTATAAAAGGTAGTGTAAAATAGGAAGAAAATGTTCAAAAGGAAGGGGAACTAGGGCGGGGGAAGGGCAAAAGGAAAGAAGGGAAAAGAAAAAACGGTAAAGGAAGTATATAATGGAAACAAAGCTTTGTAAATGAGGAGGGGAAGAGGGATTGAAGATAGGGGAGGGGATTTAACAAAAAAGAGGAACCAGGATATATCATGTCTAGGTACAAATTACCTATGATGAATGTGATCATTATGCATATCTAAATTGTACCAAAAACAATAAAAAATAAATAGAAAAATATTTAGCATATGGTAAAGGAATCAAGAGATGGAATGGAAAGTGAGAAGAATGGGATCAGGAAAAGAATTATCATGCAAATAAATAATGTTCATTAGTTCTCAATCTTGGGAGCCTTTGACTTAAAAAGTATCCTGGCTATCTGCCCAACATTCCACACTTTCCTTTCTGTAGTTACTATGAGAGTAGCTACCTGAGTTCTCACAAATAATACAGCTGAAGCTAGAAGTTACTCTTATGTTGAAATCTCATTTCCTGATCACAAAAGCAAACCACAATGGATTCCTGGTGAAGGAATATCTCATTTATATTGCAAAAGTCTATTCTAGTAAAAGATGTACTCCCATCGGCTCAAAGCGAAAGTCTGTTATGCAGCCATTAGTTATTATAAGTAGGTGATTAGGTTATGCACTCTGATTTTAGGGTCACACATTAAGTACATTGTAGATTAAATAGGCTTATTCAGAGCGACTCGTTCTCAAACATGAAGTAACATCAGAAATCAGAAAACTCATTAGGCACTAGAGAAATAACTAAGACAATTCATTTCAAAATGTTAAATTAATTCAACAAATACTTATTGATCACTTGTTATGTACCAGTCACTATGTTAAGTTAGGTGCAGGTAGAAATACAAAAACAGAAAATCTTTATTCTCTAATGGAAGGTATGTACCCATACGTAAAAATGTATATTATAGTGTGCCAAAAAAGATGTTAATGTAAAATATACGTTGTTTCTGTAAAGATAAATTCTAGACTCCAAAGGATGAACTTACACAATTTAGAGGACGATTCACCAAACGGTACTGGTTTACAAGTTCACATGATAAAAACTGTTAGTGGTCAAAATCACTGAATTAGACTGAGCATACTGTCAACACTCAGTTACATGTGTTAATAGAGGGGAAAAATTTGTGTCAATCCAAAAAGGCTATTAATGTAAAAACATTTGGCTTTGGATGTAAGCAGGCACTTTATGTGAATTTATATGCAAGTGACTCTACATCTTCAGCCTTTATTAAGAGATCATCCTCTTTTCAATAATAAACTTTGGATCCTGAGAATACTGCACCATTAGCAAACTAAAACAATACACTTGTCTCTATAATTGTATCTTTCAGTAAACAACAAGGGCTCATAACTCCCAATGTAATTTATAAACAAAGCATTTAATACTCTTGCACATCATTTTCAAATGATTTATTCAATATTTTTCCTAAAATTAGTGATTCATCTTTTTACACTTCTTTAATAATTAAGATGTGATTTACTTTTCCAAGAGCACATTTTTAAACATTTGGGAATTATAGATGAATTTCTTTGAATGCAGTTAAAAATTTTAAGTTATATTCTATTTATTGCACGTTGGCTATTAGAAGGACTCTGACATGTGTGAGTTAACAAAACAAAACAAAAACTAAGTAATTGTAATGCATATACAAACCACTAGATGCCACTTTCTATACAGTTATTAAAAGTTGCACCTGCAAGGAAATAGCACTAATTAAACATCTGGTTAATGGAACAATTTTTTAAACAATGTCTATTACTATAGTTTAGGTGCCTAATAAGCACAAAGCACAGTATTATGTCTATGATCTGTACAAAAATGTGTAGACATCAGTCTACCTTTAAGGAACTTCCAATCTAGAGTTCACATCAGCAGCTGAATCATTAGGAGACCCATGGACAACTCATTCTCATACCCTAGGGCTATTTGCTCATTTGTAAAATAGACACAGACACACTGACAATATGATCTCCTCAGGTAGCTTCTGGCATCTAGTCTGTGATTCTGTAGAATTCACTAAGTAAAAATGAGGAGTGTGGTCAATCATTGTTTCAGTCTTAAGCAAGACAAAGCCGTTCATCCTGATACTAGTATTAATAATACTCTAGAATATGTGAACACTGTCAATTTAGAAGACTAGGAAGAAAGATATCTAGAGCAAAATATATAGCTGATGCGAATGCAAAATGGTACAACTATTTTAGAAAATAGTCTGGCAGTTTCTCAAATAGACATATGAAGCAGCAATTCCACCCTTTGGTATATATCCAAGTAAATAGAAACATATTCAGCAAAAATTTATACAACGATATTCATAACAAATCATTCATAATAGCCAAAAAGTATAAAGAACCCAAAGATTCTGCAATGGATGAACTGATAAACAAAATGTGGCATATACATAGAATGAAATATTATCTGGCAATGAAGAGGAATTAAGTACTGTTTCACGCCACAATATGTATGAACCGTGTAAACACTGTGCTATATGAAAGAAACCAGATACAAAATATCACATGCTGCATGACTGACTTATATAAAATACACTGAACAGAAAAAACCTACAGAGACAACAAGTAAATCAGTGGTTGCCTTGGCCAGAGGTTATGGGGCAATGGGAAGCTACAGTTAAGGAATATTCAAAATTGATTTAAGTGATATATGCATGATTCTGTAACCATGTTAATGCAGTATACTTTGAATGGGTTAACTATGCAGTATGTAAACAATATCTCAGTGAATCTGTTTAAAAAAATCAATGTCAAGAAATAAAAGGTGGGGGCTGGGGATTTAGCTCAGCAGCAAAAGCACCTGCCTGGCATGTGCAAGGTCGTGAGTTCGGTTCCCGGTACCGGAGAAAAACCAAAACCAAAAAAAAGAAATAAAAGGTGGGCATACCTTTAACAACTATGAAGGGCCTGAGTCTTTTTCCTACCTGGAAGTTAACAAGTGAGCTTGCCACAATATCATGGATGCTGGTAGCAGATACAAGACTTTCTAATCAGAAACAACTGATGATTTATTACTGAAGGCAATTTTCTGTGTTTTCTGAGCACCAATTTCCATGGGGTGATGCTAAGCAAAGATGATGATACCTCCATATGTGCTACACTGCTGATACAGGAGACAAATCAGGTAGAGAACCCACATGTTTTATAATGGATAGTAAGCTTCCTTGACTTTTGCTCCCTGATATTATCTTTAAGGTAAACAAATCTGGCCTTTCCTCTAAAGGGAGATGGTATCTTCATTTTCCAAGTCATTCTCTACAAAAACATCCTTAAAAACAGGGTTCAGGGAGGGGACAGTTCTTCTCCTCTCAAGATTTTCAGAGACAGAAGACATTCATGGAAATTTTTCTTCAGATGTATGACAGAATTTTAAAAAGTTAAGAGAATAAATCAAGTACATGAACAGCTAAGAAAGACTTTTTAAAGACCTTTACAACTGTCAATTTTTTTAAGAGTGGTAATTATATCAGGTTTATGTGGCATAAAATACCTTCCCTTAGGTAAGGTATGATGTATGCCAAGGTATCAGGCATATAAAATGTTATGATATTTTAACTCACTTTCAAGTGATTTGTCAAAAAAGAAACATACATACACATACACATTTTCACATAAACATTAAACACACAGGAACACCAGGAAACAAAACATAAAGATGTAAAGTGAATATGGCAAAATATCAACAACTGTTTAGACTAGCTGAAGATATGATACTCTGATTTCTCTTCAGATCGTATAAATCTTTCGCCTTTTAGATGAAGATATGTGGCTCATTCCATCTTTCATTTTTTTAAAACATAGATATTAAAAAGTTAGGTGTGAAGTACATTGAGAAAAATGCTGGAAACAGTTATCCCTAGACTATAAAAGGAAGCAGATTTCAACATATATGATATTTATTAGAGATATCAAAACAATAAGGCTATAAAAAACAATATCAAAAAACAATATCAAAACAACTCATACAACATATGAGCAAAATAAACTGTAAAGATATAGAAGGATTTGAACATGTATAACATGTATAACAAATTTTTAATGGATATATATATATATAAATGTATGCACTAGATGAAGAATATACACATATTTTGGGGACATCCTGGAAATTTATAAAAACTGACCACATACTGGGCACCACAGTTAGTCTAAATAAATCTCAAAAAATAGAATTCAAGTGGACATAATCTCTAACCATAATGCAATTAAAATACAATGAAAACATAAATCTAATCAAATCCTTCCAGAGAACAGAAGAGAGAAAATTAGCATTATTTGATACTAAACCTAAATAGGGCTAGATGTGAAAGGAAAATTACAGGGCAATCTACAAATAAATATACATGCAAAAGTCCTAAATGAAATACGATCAAATTGGATTTAATCTAAGCTTCAGGGCCGGGGCTATAGTTCAGCCACACAGCACCTGCCTAGCAAGCGTGAGGTCATGAATTCGATTTCCGGTATCAAAATATAAAAAATAAATAAAAATCTAAGCCTTGGCCTTTGTGGAAAAGAATGAAATGGTTCATAAAAGAAGAAACAAAAATGTCATTTACGGATTATATGATTGCATAGAGAGAAAATTCAAAACACTCTCTACAATGAAATTAGAAATAATAAAGTGTAGTGAATTTGTTGGACATAAAAACAAGTTATTAATATGGGTTATATTTTATATATCATAAACAAAAATCAGAAAATAAAACAGAGACCATTTTTCCCAATGTAGTCTCCTAGGGAAAAAATGATTATTACACTTTGTATAAGAATGTCCCCCAAAAGCTCATGTGTTAAAGCCTTAGTCTCCAACTGGTGGTACTACTGGGATGTAATGCAAACTTTAGGCAGAGAGACCTAGTTGGAGGAAACAGGTCACTGGGGACATGCCTTTCAAGGGTATGTTTTTTTCTCAGGGCCCCTTCTTCTCATTCTTTCTCTCTGCATCATGGCCACCATGAGGTAAGTAGCCTCCTCTGACACCATGAGGTTCTATCTTAGTACAGGCCTAGGAGCAATAGAGCCAGTCAACTATGGACCATAACTATAGGCCAAAACCGTGAACCAAAGTAAGCCTTTGCTCCTGTAAGTTGTTTATCTCAGGTATTTTGTACTAGAAAACTGATGAACATAGTGAGGCAAATAATTATGGCACAGCTTTTTGGAAAGAATAGCATAAAGAATATACTATAATAATAAAAAAGTAAGTGGAAACCTCAGGGAAAAACCTACATAGAAAAAAATTCATAGAATATTACCTAGCAATGCAGTAAGCAACACATCCATAATATTCACCTACTCAAAATAATGTAAACATAGTTTACTGATTTAGTTGAAAACAGTACAATATTGGGAAGCGGGTGAAGAAGGTTGATGGGTTAGTAACAGAAAGAGCACCTCATCTATCATAACACAAAGTAAATAGTGTTGATAGAGCAAATATTATTTGTGAGATTTTGTCCTTGAAGAACTAAGTAGAAAACAAAAGGGAATGAGAAAAGGAACTGATGGTTTTGAATACTACTTGAACTTTTAAAACTATATTCACACAATATAATATTATGCCGCAGTACTATGTAATGGCCACTCCAAAGAGTCTTATAAACTCTTAGAAGATATTACTTTAAATTTAACATTTTAAACCAGAAGTCCTCTTCAATCTAGCTGCCAAGAATCTCCATTTAGGGAGCCATGGATTTACCATTAATACTCAGTCCAGGACTAAAAATTCTGGATATCATTGTTATATACATTTATTTATATCCTATAAGACAGATCTTATCATTTCTTGGACTAAAAATTCTGGATATCATTGTTATATACATTTATTTATATCCTATAAGGCAGATCTTATCATTTCTTTCAAACAGTGCTATAAAAAAAATTTTACACTTGATCTTAGCCAAAAGGCCAAGAAGTGAGTTGAGATGTTAAAAATTAGCTAAAGTACTCCTGTAATTTTAAATATGAAGAAATGAAAGGCCAGTCAATGAAAGAGAATTCGAATCAATCACTTTCTTGACATTTCCAACATTTCAGTTTGATTCCTACTTGCTTTCAAATTCTGAGAGCAATCCAAGTTATTTTGAAAGATTTTCTGAGAAGATGAAACATTTTTCTCACTATAATAAAATCTTCAAAAAGAAAATTATGAATGAACACATTAATCAATCAAGCCTTTTAAACAAAGCAGTAGCTGCTGCTTTCTAAACACTGAAAAATAAGTTTAGAATAAACTCATTAAAATATGCTGACATGTACTTTACCACTACTAACATAGTTGATCATTTTCTTTCACAAAAACATTAAAATTTTTAAGATAAAAAGTCAAATGTGGTGTTACATGCCTAAAATCCCAACACTGTGGGAGGCCGAGACAGGAAAATTGAAGGTTTCAGCCCAGCCTGGGTAATGTACCAGTTTAGTAAGAACCTGTCTCAAAAATGAAAAAAAAAAGTGGGGGGTATTGTGGGGATGTAGCTCAGTGAGAAGGCCCCGGTTTTAAGCTCCAGTACCACCAATGGAAAAAAAAATATATACTTCTTTTTGAGATACTTTCTTTTTGCTGATGTAGGGTGGGGGAAGATTAGTGAAAGGAGATGAGAGGCATAAGAAATGTAGTGGTAGTTTTATTTTTAATTTTTAACAGGATCCTTCATACTGTTTTCCGTAATGGCTGAACTGATTTGCACTCCTACCAACAGTAGGCAAGGGTTGTCTTTCGTGCACATTTTCAACAGTGTTTCTAATATTAACCCATTCTTATTGGGGTTAGATGCTATCTCATTGGGTTTTTGATTTGCTTTTCCCTGATGATCAGACTTTCCCAAAGTAGTGGAACAGACAATTTTAAAGAAAATAATTTAATATAAGCACATTCATTACCTAATTGGAAAATAATCAGCAGTAAGGATCACAGTGTAGAAAAATTAGCAACTTTACAAACCTTAACTCTGTACTGTATATGCAATCTATCTTCAACCTTTCTAGTGATCTCGTTTTGCCTGTTAACTCTTCCAACGATGAGGAACTCACAAGGCAGCCAACCAATAATACCGAGATTAAGATGGTACTATAATAGACAAACTGCTCAAGCCTCTGATAAACAAAAATAATAATGGAAACTAAAGCAAATAACAGGTTTAAATAATCTTAAAATGAGATAAACTCAAAGAATCTATTTAATATTATTTCTTAAAAGCCACAGTAGAAGCAGCAGAGGACACAGCTCCCCTAATGAAACTGAAAGCAGTTATTTTATGTGGGGGATGAGAAGAGATTAACAGTACTTGTAGATAAATTTCAGATGTTTCCAGATGTACAAATTGGGGTTCAGAGGGCTTAAATTTATTTTGAGCCACACAAAATACTGAGATTTTTGTCTTTTGACTTCATTTGCCACATACTTTCAATATTAACTAATTTCCCTGGAAGAAAGCGACCAAACTTCCAACTAAAATATATTAGTTCAGAATTATGGGGTGATAAACATGAATAATACAATAAAACTGTTGGATTTTGGGTTATATTTGAATATTACAAAAACTTCAAACACCAATTAGAATGATTTACTTTCAGATAAATGAGTAGGGCTTCATTGAGAAAAGAACACGGAGGACTAAGATGAACCCTAATTTTATGGGAAGACAATCTTTAAGGACTGGCTATTGACAGCACTGCACCTTTCCATTCCATCAGGAATACATAGACATATGCCGAGGTTCAATATCTTTCTCAGGATTATAATAAAGCAGTTCCATAATTGTAAAGAGATTGGCACATGGTGAAATTATCTGCAATTATTTGTTTTGCTTTGGCCTTGGAAAATTACTAACACTACAGATGAAGGAAGCAAACAAAAAGACCCCAGTACCATGATAATAATAAAAACTTTAGAGTTGTGCTGAGCACAAATATGTCTGGAATGTCTCCTATGAAGCAGTTAAAACCCATGTTATAAGTGCATTTAAGACTCAGTAAGACCAAACCCAGGGCTCTGTGCCAGTGTAGAAATGCACTAATATGATCCCTGATGCCTGCTTACTGGAAGGAAAGAAGAAATTGTTTTTTTGCCCTTTACAATTAGTAGGCCAGTATTTCCTTTGAATTTCTAACAGAATTACTGGCTAGTTATCCTAGCAGCTGGTATTCACAATAGGAGGGTTAATATGATGTTTATTTCATAGGCAGAAAAATGAGAAATTCTCCTACCACTTTCAGTAAGACAAGTATTCTGCAGGAAAGCCTCCAGGTAAATACCTATGTGAAGAGAAATAAAAAAATCTCTAGTAGAATCACCAAAAGCAGGAATGCTTCAGTTCTGGCTGTTTCATTAGTAACCAACAGGAAAAAAAAGGCACTTTTAATGTTACCGATTATGGGACAATGATGTTGATTACATAAAATCACCTATGAAAAGTGAAATTTAATGCACCAAGACCTAGTCCTTCATAAATCACAAAAGTTCCAAACCCATGCAATGGGGTAGTAATTGTCAACATTCAGAAAACTTACAATTTCTCAACATATTTTTTGGTGATACTAGGAATTGAACCTTCCCTAAGAGCCTTCTCACTGACTGCATATCCAGCCCTTTTCTATACTTGTAATTTTGAGACAGGATCTTGCTAAGTTGCTCAGGCTGGCCTCAAACACTCAGTCATCCTGCCTCAGTTTCCCACAGTACTGGCATTACAGGTATATACCACCATACCTGAGTCTTCCTCTTCATATTAAAGCTGAATGTTTTCAATACTCATCACTGAGAGAGCAATTATTTCCAAAGTAGTTTCAGTTTAAATACTCCCCAAAGCCCACTGTCAGTTTATGCTCTTGTCATCACAAAAATATATCCTTTATTTAGTCCAGCCTAACAGAGACAGCTAAAAGCAGAGGTAAGACAAAGAATTTGATAATCAGGGGGCTGGGGATTTAGCTCAGCGGCAAAAGCACCTGCCTGGCAAGCGCAAGGTCGTGAGTTCGGTTCCCAGTACCGG
>NW_004955490.1:7345637-7357863 GCF_000276665.1 Chinchilla lanigera
AAAAAAAAAAAAAAAAAAATTTGATAATCAGATCTGGAATAGACAAGTGGAGAATTTTTTACCGGCAGAAAGAATCCAAGACATGTTTTATATGTATATACAGTCAATTAATGAGCTTTATTTTATGCAATTCTATTTTTCATGAAAAAAGGTAAAACATAATAAAATATTAGGAGAATAACAATAATAAATATGTGACATTTTATTTTTAAAGTAGTTGCTAAAGGTACAAGATATGGGTATAAAAATTTCTCCAATTGATATCAGCAGAAACCTTCCTTTTTAATAAACTAAGAGACACTAATATATGTGACTTGCATTTCTTTCCCTTTTCCCTACTGTCATTATCACTTTCACCCATCCTACTTTTTTTCCTTTTGAACTACTTTTCTCCTGGTTCACAATACCTATGGTACATGTTGGACCTTATTTAGTCTTAAAAATTTTTTACACCAGGGAGACAATATGATGTTTATACATGTGAGTCTGATTTGTCTTATGAGAATTTCACTTATGAGTATTGTCTCAAATTGCATTCATTTACCTATAAAAGTCTCAAGTTTATCATTCTTTATACCTGAGTACTACTGAATTATATAAAAATACCACATCTTTTTTATCCATTCTCAGTTGAAGGGCATTTGGATTGTTTCCAAAATTTTTTACACCAGGGAGACAATACGATGTTTATACATGTGAGTCTGATTTATTTGTCTTATGAGAATTTCACTTGTGAGTATTGTCTCAAATTGCATCCATTTACCTATAAAAGTCTCTATACCTGAGTAGTACTGAATTATACAAAAATACCACATCTTTTTTATCCATTCTCAGTTGAAGGGCATTTGGATTGTTTCCAAGATTTAGCTATTACAAACTGTGCTGCTATAAACATGAGTGCACATATATCGCTGTGGTATGATGCTATTTTAATTTGCATTTCTTCAATGACCAATGATGTTGAACATTTTTTCATATATTTATTTGCCATTTGTATTTCTTAATGTGAGAAGTGTGTATTTACCTCAGATGCCCATTTTTAGATTGGGTCTTTGAATTTAGGGGTCTGATTTTTTAATATTCTTTATGTGTTCTAGATATGAGTCTGTCTGAGGGACAATTGGCCAAACTTTTTTCCCACTCTGTGGGTTGTCTTTTCACTCTGTTGGTTACATTTTTTACGTTACAAGATCTTTTCAATAAGATAAGATCCCAGTTGTTGATTCTGTACTTCCTGTGCAGTTTGGGTTTTATTCATGAACTCTCTACCTACAGCTATGTCTTCAAGATTTCTACCTACTTTCTCTTGTAGTAGACTTAATGTTTCCATTTTAATATTTAGAAAATATTAAATATAAAATCAAAATGATCCATTTTGATTTTAGTTTAGTGCACAGTGATAGACATGGGTCTAGTTTTAGTCTTTGGCATAAAGATGGCCGGTATTTCTGGTAGCCTTTATTAAAGAGATTATCTTTCTTCCAGTGAACATGTTTGGCCCCTTTGTCAAAAATAAAGTGGCTAAGTGTGTTTGTATTGTGTCTGTATCTTCTAATCTGTTCCACTGGTCCTCAGGTCTGTTTTTTGGCCATTACCATGATGATTTTATCATAGTGGCTTTGTAGTATATTTGATGTCAGGGATTGTGATGCCTCCTGCCTTGCCTTTGTTGCCGAGGATTGTCTTTGCTATTGTAGGTGACTTTTGTTTCCCGATAAATTTTAGGAATGCTTTCTATAGTTGTGTGAGGTATACTAATGGTATTCTGATTGGGATTGCATGAAATCTATATAACAATTTTGGGAGTATGGCCATTTTCACTGTGTTGTTATTTCCTTTCCAGGAGTAAGGGATATCTTTCCATTTTTTGATATTATCTTCAATCTCTTTTGTCAGACTACTACAATTTTCAGTATGTAGGTCCTTTACTTCCTTTGCTAGGTTGATTCCTAAGTATTTTTTATTTTTTTGGATGCTACTGTGCAGGATGTAGGTTCCATAATTTTTCTCTCAGTGAGTCTGTTGTTAGTGTACAGAACTGCTATTGATTTTTTTGTTTTGTTTTTTTTCTGGTACTGGGAATCAAACTCACAACCTCGCACTTGCTAGGCAAGCGCTGTGCCACTGATCTAAATCCCCAGCCCCTAATGCTATTGATTTCTGAGTGTTGACTTTGAATTCAGCTATGCTACTGAATTTAGTTATTAAATATAGAAGCCTTTTGTTGGAGTTTTTGGGGTCTTCTATATAGAGTATGATATCATTTGCAAATAATGATAATTTAACTTCTTCCTTTCCTATCTTCATTTCTTTTATTTCTCTCATCTAATTGCTCTGGCTAGTGTTTCCTGAACTATAATGATTAGGAGTGGTGATAGCAGACATCCTTGTTTTGTTCCTGATTTTAGAATGAAAGCTTCCAATTTTTGTCCATTTAGTATGATGTTGGTTGTTGGTTTGTCATAGATAGCTTTTATCAAATTGAGATAAGGGCCATCTATTCCCATGTTCCGTATGGTTTTATCATGAATGATTGTTGGTCTTTGTTAAAAGGCTTTTTTCTGCATCCATTGAGATGATCATATGATTTCTGTCTTTGGCTCTTTTGATATTGTGTATTATATTTATTGATTTGCGTATGTTGAGCCATCCCTGAATTCTTGGGATGAATCCCTGTTGGTCATGGTGTATAATCTTCTTGATGATTTCTTGCATTCTGTATGCTAGTATCTTATTGTGGATTTATGCATCTGTGTTCATTAGCAAGATTGGCCTATCGTTCTCCTTTTTGGTTGGGTCTTTCTCTGTTTTTTGGAATCAGGGAAATAGTTGCCTCCAGCAATGAATTAGGGAGTATTGCTTCCCTTTCAATTTCACTAAAGAGTTTGAGGAGTATAGGTATTAAATCTTCTCTTAATTTCTTGTATAATTTGAAGTGAATCCATGAGGACCTGGGCTTTTCTTCATTTTTAAGTTTTTAATTACACTGTTAATTTCACTGCCTAATATTGGGTTATTCAGAATTTTTATATCTTCTTGATTCAGCTTTTGTAATTCATGTACCTAGGAATCTATTTCTTCTGTTTTCCATTCTATGAGTATAAAGATTTTCAAAGTAGGTATTGATGATCTTCTGAATTTCCACAAGATCGGTAGTGATTTCATCCTTTCATTCCTTACTGCATGAATTTGAGTCTTTTCTTCCCTTTTTTTGATACAATTGGATAAAATTTATCAATTTTGTTTATTCTTTTAACAAACCAATTTTTCAATTCATTAACTCTTTGTATTGTTTTATATAGTGTCAATTGCATTGATTTCTGCTCTGATCTTTATAATTTCCTCCCTTCTATGCTCTTTGGACTTGATGTGCTCTTCTTTTTCTAGAGGCTTCAGGCACGACATTAAGTTGTTTATTTGTGCTCATTCTGTTCTCCTGATGTGAGAATTTATCACTATAAATTTTCCCCTAAGATTGCTTTCCTTGTGTCCCACAAGTTCCAGTATGTTATATCTGCATTTTGATTTTATTGTAGATATTATTTATTTTTTTTTATTTTCTTCTGTGACACATTGCTTTAACTTTATTTTAATAAAAGTGGCAACCAGACAAATATGCCATTTAATCTTATGTTAATATTAAGTTATACTATATTTCTATCCTATTTCCCTAGGAAATGCATGCACCTATTTCTAGAGTAATGTGTGAAAAGCTTCAAGAATCAGCATAAATGAGCTAAACAATTTTATAAATCCTAGTCTAACTGGTTAGTCATACACAAATATAATTCAAAGCAATACTGTCTTCAAAACAGAAAGAATGAAACAAATACTGCATGGGAGAATACCAAAAAAAGAAATTAAGACTGTACCTCTGGTGCAACAAGAGCTATACATATGTGAGCAGAAAAACTTGGAACAAAATGTGTGGTATCATGACTTGTGTCTGGAGTTCTGAAAATGCAGTATCTTTCCATTCTTCAGGGAATACTAATCGTGCTCATAGCTACTAAACTTCTGCAACTCATTGGTACATTAAGAGATGTGCTGTGTACAACTACATTCTATTATCATTTACTACAAGCTTTACTATTTCAAAAGTGACAAGCACTTTTGGAAATGACAGATGACACCATAAAGATTACTTTGCCATCAGCGACATTGTAATTTATTTGGACAAACACACAAATCAGTTACTGTTATGCAATAAAAACAATAGTAAATATAATTATATGATGGAAGGAAGTATAAACAAATCGGTATGAGATGAAAGAATAAGGATTAACTCTGATTAGGAAGGAATTATAAAAAAATTGTCAACATGCATTTTCTATAACTAATCATAACAGAAAAATAATATGGACAATTATTCATTTCATGCACCTCTACTTAATATAGTAGACACTAGCACCATGTGCCTACTGAATACTTAAAATGTAGCTAGTGCAAACTTAGATAAGCTTTAATGTCAAATACACAACAGTTTTAAAGAGTGTAAAATATCTCATTAATACATAGTTGGATTACATGTTCAAATTTGTGGAATAATCGATTAAATAAAATGTTAATAGCACACACCTGTAATTCTAGTACTCAGGAGTTTCAAGCAGGTAGATAAAATTCTGAGTACAGCCTGACCATCTGTGAGACCCGGTCTCTAAAAATAAAAAATAAAAATGGCTAGTTCTATGGTTTATAGATAGATATCCCCCAAAGTCCTCATGTGCTCATAGGTAGGGATTTTGAGAGGTGACTGGATCATAGGTGTTTGATACTAATCACTGGATTAGTCCACTAATGAGTTTAAAGCTAAATGTGCTGTTGGGAGGTGAAAGCTTGGTGGGTAACTATGGGCATGGCATAGAAGAATATATATCCCTCCTTCCCCCTTGATTCATCTCTGCCTCCTGACTGTCATGCCATGAGCAAGGCTCCTCTGCAATGTAGGGCAAAATGTGGTTGCATAAAATTAGAACTCAGTCACATGGACTCCCTCAAGTTTTTCCATGTACTGTAAAGTAGTTCCACAATATCTGAATCTCCTGCTAACTCCCTGACTGTATTTCATTACAATATTCTATTCTCCAACTTCCTTCTATTGCCTAACATCTGGAGTTGATCAGTGTAAAACTAGTGCAACTGTCCGGATATCCGAGTTTGACAAGGAATTTCAGGAAAGATTAACTAAAGTTAAATTCAAATATTCCTAAGCATTAAGACCCAAATTATAAAAATTTTTGAGGCAATAGAGAAAGAAAGAGAAAAGGAGAAAATAAACCACATAACTACATAGCTATTGTAACTAAAACCAGGTGATATTGGTATAAAAACAAACACAAAGACCAATAGAAAAGATAAAGATCCTCATAAATCTAGAGCCAACTGATTTTAGACAAAGGTACCAAAAATACCTCTTAATGGTACTGGGAAAATTGAGTATCTATGTGCTGAGGATTGAAAGGGATCCCTATTCTCTCACTTTGTACCAGTAGCAATTTAAAATGCATCAAAAAATAGAAATGTAAGCCCTGAAACTGGGAAATTACCAAAAGAAGATAGAGCAAACACTTCAGTATGTCAATACAGGCAGTGATTCTTTTACAAGACCCAAAAAAATACAGGCAACAAAAGCAAAAGTAGAAAAATGTCTTTTACTAAGCTAAGAAGCTTCTGCACAGTAATGGAAACAATCAACAGAGTGAAAAGACAACTTGCAGAATGGGAGAAATATTTGTCAAGTATTTATTTGACAAAAGAATAGTATCCAAAATATATAAAAAGAAACTTTTTAGACTACCAGAGGTGTGTTAAAGGATTTGCCAACGTGTCAACGCTCCTCTTAGCTAAGTATGACACAATTTGTTCTTCAGCAATAAGAGTATTTGAAATGGATTGAAATATACCAAATCTATGGTTAAGTACGAGAGTTCATAATGATACTGCAAAAGAAAAGAATTAGTCACCTTCAGGGCATGATGGGGAACTAATTTTTTTTCTGAAAAACTGGTAAATAAAGAAAATGAATAAAACATTTTCCCACTCTTTTCAATGTGAACTGTATCACTTGGCAAATAATGGATAAAGGAAAATATCTAATTTTTAATAGTATTTTGACTATTACTATTAATACTATTTAATAGTATTTTGACTATTTTCAGTTAACTCAGCCTATTGTAACAAAATATCACACCATGTGTGGCTTAAACAACAGGTTTTTTTCTTCACAGTTCTGGGGGCTTGAAAGTCCAAAATCGAGATACCTGCATGGTTTGGAGTCCAATACGGGCCCCGTTCTTGGCTTGTAGATGGATGCCTTCTCACAATGCCCTCACATGGCAAGAAAGTGAACGATCTGGTATGGCTTCAAGGACCCTAATCAGACCGAGGCCCCACTGTTATAACCTCACTTGACTTTAATTATATCCTTACTCTAAATGTAGCTTGAAAAAAATAAGCAAATCAAGTTACACACCGGACAGTAGGGATTCACAATATACCCTGAGAGGATACAATTCAGTCCATAGTACCAACAAATTGAAATGGAAAAAATATGTAATTAAAATATCATAACTCTTCAAAATAAATTAACTAATATAGGCATTAGGCATCAAGTATTCACAAAATTTTAAATATGCAGTAAGGTTCAAGAATTTATATTAAATAAGCACCTCAAGTGACACAACTGTGGATAGTCTCTGACTATATATGTTATGAAATACTGACTTAGAGAATTAGGGCAAAAAGTAAGATATCACTCCTTCATCCCTTCTTCATCTTCCTCTTGCCTCAGTATTTGTCCCTAGTGTCATTTAATCCTAGATTAACCTAAGAAGAATGTATTTTAGCTACAGTTCCTGAAAGGAGCACTTTGAATTCATCCAGATTTGGAAATTAGAAAAATTTCCTCACCCAATCCCCAATAGCCTTCTGGAATTTCCTCTATTTTCTATACATCCCAACTTCCTTTAACTCTTTCTTAGATCTCTGGTACCATTCCTCCTGCTATAGTCAGCTCTCATTGGCTGATTTGAAATGTCCTAAGTCAACTTGGACTACAAATGATTCTATTCTTCCACAATTGTTTTTGAACAGAGAATTAATACTAGACCTCTTCTTGGGCGGGGGATAGAGCTCAGCGGCATGGTACCTGCCTGGTAAGCACTTTGTTGTAAGTTCAATTCCCCGTACCAAAAACAAACAAAACAAAACAAAACAACAAAAAACCACCAACAAAAAAACCTCTGCTTATATACCTATACCTAAAAGAATGTTAGTTTTTTGTTGTTGTTGTTGTTATTCGTTGTGTTGTTTCTAAAAATTTTAAGCAGTAGCTTACCTTCTACAGAGCCAAATAAGAGTGAAACAGTTCAGGTAGCACTCTTCAACTTTCACCTATGTAATAAACTAATATGAAGCACCCATCAATTTTTCCAGTATTTCTTGAGACTCTCACAATGGACATTATTTCTTAACTGTCCTGAAAACTAGAGCAATCACAATAAGTTCTATGTTTCAAAACTTTTAATTTATCCTGTCAATGACTACATTACCATATTTGCTGGATAATTTTCCCAAGTAACTCTTCACATCCCTTCCCCCTGACAAACCTAAAAATTCAAAGCAAATTCTTCCATTGTCTCCCATATTACATTGGGTAGCCTTCCATCTCTAAATGAAAGTAAACAAAAAATGCAAATTTTTTTGAAGATTTTCATTTCTTTAAGACAAAAAAGAGGAGGGAGTAGGAAGAGGATTAGAAAGAGAGGTACCTAGACTTATTGTTAATAAGTGTGTGCCCCTTAATCATTTGGCAATTCTCATGGAAGCCTGAAAGACTGTACCTCTTCAAGCATTTTTAATCTTTTCTTGAGTAGGTGAATGGTGGGAAATGTCAAGTGTGAAACCTGCTAGAATTTTAATTATCATATCATATCTTAGAAGTTTCCCAACCCGCTAGTGGTACCTTACGAAATCTTCTACTTTTCAAATTTCAAAGTTTGAGAACAGTTCAGGTTTATTCTTTCTAATTATAAAGTAACACTCTCATTCTGATAAAAAAAGACATATTGAAAACTATGAAAGAAATCCCAAAATACCAAAATTTCCAGCACCCAAAGCTGAAGTCCATTAATGAACTGATTTATCTAATTCCAGAGTCCTGTCTACTTCTTTCAGTGTGTGCATATGTGCATATACATGTCTATATAGCATCTGTATCCATACATATATTTATTGCATATGTACGTGATATATTACATTGTATTCTCAAAATATATGTAAATATGTACATAGTTATGTACATACAGATATATTTTATTTAAAAAGATAATTAAATTTTGTTGTTTGGCAATAAGAAATCAATAAGGAGAATGTATTAGCCAATATATCCAAATGTAGGGAACCCATTACATATATTAAAATCTTTAATTCAAATGTATATTTTATGGCTGTAAAAATCTCTTTTTTGAGAAATATTTAATGAAAGAGTTAAGTCATGATATATTAATTAAATAAGCACAATATAAAACTATATTAATGCACAAAGAAAAATCTAGGCTAAGATAGCCTCAATAATGAATTCAAACAAGCATTTATTGGAAAAATAATACTAATACTACAAAAACACAAAACAGTATGCAAAAAAGAAGTGCACCCAACTTAATAGCCCTGCATTACCTTGATAGGAATACCAGGTAAGTGAATTTCAATACAATTTAATTACAAATATTCCTCAAAAACACAAATCAGAAAATATTTAAGAATATTACCGAATCATGTATAACAATATGTACAAAGAATATTGTATCTTGTTCAAATAGGGTTTAATCTGAAAAGCTACAATTAGTATTGCCAAAAATACAGTGGTTCAGTAATTAAAAATCAATAAATACAATATCTTTAAAATTAAAGGAGTAAAATTATATGATCACTGGACAATATTCAACACTCCATCACTATAAAAATTGCCACAAAATTAAGATCAGAAGGAAACTTCCTAAACCTGAGGATGTGCACCTTATGCTTGGAGAACAGATATCCTTTCTTCCCACTTTCATTCAACATTGTGCCATTAGGCTAAGCCACTGCAATAGACAGGAATCAAAGGCAATATAATTGGAAAGGGAGAAGTAAATTATCTCTACTTGAAGACAATGTGATTATTAAATGGAGAAAAATCCAAGTAGTCTGTGAAATAACTATAAAATATAAATATGTAAATTTTGTAATGTAAGAATGTAAAAGTGATTAAACATAAATCAAATGCCATGCAGGGTGGTACATGCCTGCAATCCTAGCACTCAGGAGGCTGGGGCAGGAGGATCACAAGTTCAAGGCCAGTCTAGGCTACACAGTGAGACTCTGTATCCAAAACGAATATAAAAAGAAACTACCATAGTAAATAAATATGAAATAAAAATTAAAATAACACTATTTAAAATGACATTAAAAGTAATAAGTTATAGATAAAGCTAATGAAAACTGTGACTTATGTACTATTAAAAAGATAAGACATTATGGAGAAAAAATTTTAAAAATAGAATGAAAATACATAGATATTGGGCAAGTAGTAATATATGATAGGTTCATATACTAGAATCTAAACAGTCTTAAATAATAAAATTTTCCAGAATTTATCCATAGATTCAATTCAATCTCCATCAAAATCCTAGGAGATTCTGTTGTACAAATTGGCAAAATGGCTCTAAAATTTATGTGAAAAATGCAAAGGGCAAAACCCAGCCAAAATCATACTGAAAAGACAAAGTTGAACGACTACTTGACACTGTGACTCACTATAAAGCTACAGCAACCAAGACATTGTGACATTACTGAAGAACAGATTAATGGAATAAAATGGAGAATCCAAAAATTAAACCCACACAAATATAGTCATATAATTTTGAAAACAGTAGTACAAAAGTTCAATAGAAAAATAAAATTGCCCAATAAATTTTGATGAAACAACAGGATAACCATATTTTCAAATGAGTAACACCTCACACATTCAAAAAAGTACTTTAAAATCAATGATTTCCTTAAATATAAAAGATAATGCTTAAATGCTTTTAGAAAATAAAACCATGCGAAATTGCTTTGTGACTTTGGTATAAGAAAAGGGTAATTATGCCAGAAAGAAAACACACAAACAGTAAGAGAAAAAAATGATAAATTAGTTTAATGAAAATTAAAAATTTCTGCTCATGAAAAAATATAATTAAGAAAATGAATAAACAAGCAATATACTGGAAGAAAAGTTTTGAATATATATGTGTGTGTGTGTGTATGAACAAATGTTCACAATGTACAAAGAACTAAATCTCAAACTTAAATGACGCTTTTAGCTTGGAGATTCAGATAGCTAGAAGATGATAACTACAATAAGAAAAAGTTAAGCAAGTTGTTGATTAACAACCGTTCTTGGACGTACTACAAATCATCAAAAAGAAAATCACTAGCCCCAAAACCTCTAAGAGAAATACAGGTCTAGACTATTTGTTTACATATAGAAGACAATACTAAATGCAATACAGTTTAAGCATGCAAAAAGATTAAATTAGAAATTTAAAATAATTTTGAAGATAAAATGTGAACTAGCATAAGAAAGTGAAATTTCTGGTACCTATAAACATAGAGACACTCACACAGACAGGTGTTTCTAGGAACCCCACCAGGATCTCCGCTAGAAATATAATATGATGCAGTCATTTTAGAAAACAGGATGTTCGGAGGCTAGAGGTGTAGCTTAGTGGTACAGTGCATACATAACATGCACAAGGCCCTGGGTTTCACCCACTAAGGACAGAGAGAGGAGAAAGAGGAAAGAAGGGAGACAGGGAGACAGGGGTTTAGAGGGGGGACATAGGCAGATAGGGGGAAAGAGAGACACAGAAACAGACAAACAGAGATAGACAGAGAAATGAGATGTTAGTTTCCCAAATAAATAAGCACAGATTTACCATGGTACATGGAATTTCTACTTATAAGTATACAGTCAAGAAAAATGAAAACATACACTCATACAAATGTTCATAGTAGCAGTATTAATGTTTATATTAACATTATTTATAACAGAATTAAATGCATTTAAAATGAGGAAACAACTCATGTTCATCAACTGATAGATTAATATGTTCTATATTCTCACAATGGAATTCGACTTAACCATATAAAAGAATGAAATACTGATATATGCTACAACGTTGCTGAACCTTAAAGCCATTATGCTAAATGAAGGAAGCCAGCCACAAAATACCACAGTAGTATGGTTCCACTTATATAAAAAGTCCCGAACGGGCAAATGGAACATAGAAAAATTTAATGGTTGCTTTAGATTGGGAGGATTGAGAAGAACAGGGAAGTAATTGCTAGTGGACATAGGGTTTATGCTGTGATGAAGACATTAAGAAATTAGACTGAGGATATGATAGTAAACCCTCTGAATACGCAAAAATGCTGATATGTATAAGCTAAATGAATAACTTGCAGCTAGATAAAGCTTTTAAAAGAGTGACACAATACTCTAGTTTCTCTTCAGGTTGTATAAACCTTTTGCCTAAAAAAGAATGACACTAAAAATGTTGTAGTAGCAATATTAATGTTGAACAGAATAGTGTCTAAACAGAATTATTAACAGAGAACAGGTACTATACATAATAAAGAAAACAAATATCTAATATGACATAATATTTGGATAGCTTCAAAACATGAGCCAAACTTCTAAGAAATGAAAGTAAATATAACCAAAGACACAACTATAATTTGCAACCTCCTCAGTTCTACTTCAGAAATTGACAAAACAATCATGAAGGATATGAAAAATCAGTAAAGATATGATGACATGAACACTACTAACTTAGCTTCAGATATATATATCTCATCCAACTACAGCAGTATGTGGATTATTCTCAAGTGTAAATGGTACATTAGCCAATATAGAATGTATGTTGAGTTATAAAAACATGCATGTTAAAGAATACTCATCATTTGAGGTGTATCACATGAAGTAATAGAATTAAAGTAAAAATTAAAAGAGATACTCAGGAAATCTCAATATTTGGGGAAAAACATTTCTAAATAACATATAAATCATAGTAGAATTCTTGAAAAACACTTATGTGCTGGGCGCTAAACCCAGAACCTCACCCGTGCTAGGCAATGCTCTACCACTGAGCAACACTGTCAAATATATATATATATATATATATATATATATATATATATATAT
>NW_004955490.1:7357963-7439775 GCF_000276665.1 Chinchilla lanigera
TTCTGATGCATCATTTTACTTCCCCTTCGTTTCACTGTACTCGCATTTCCCCTCAACCCAGATTCTCTTTCCAGCTCCACAGAAATAAATGAAAACAAAAACAAAACATGTCAAAAATATGTGTCATATAGCTAAAATCTTCTTAGTGGGGGAACTGATAGGATTAAATGAATATATTGAAAAAGAAAAGTCTCAGATGAATAATCTAAAGATACATCCTAAGAAATTGGGGAAAAAGTAAAATAAAAGAAGCAGAAAGATTGCAAATAAAAACCAATGAAACTTAAAACAGATACACACTAGAAAAACCAATGAATACAAAAGTG
This sequence comes from Chinchilla lanigera, assembly GCF_000276665.1. NCBI lineage: Eukaryota > Metazoa > Chordata > Mammalia > Rodentia > Chinchillidae > Chinchilla > Chinchilla lanigera. Next base: position 7,358,290 of record NW_004955490.1, read on the forward strand.
GTTCTTGGAAAACCTCAAATAATTGATAAACCACTAGTTAAGCCATCTAAGAAATGATCTGTGTTTGAAATGGAAGCGAAGACATTACTACTAACAGAAGAGTTTTTAAAATGTTAGTAAAGGAATATTACAACCAACTGCATGGAAATAAATTTAACAATTTAAATGGACTAATTTTTAAAATTCCATGATTTACAAAACTTTACAAATGAAACAGATATCTTAAGTCATAAGTATTAAAGAAATTGAATTCATCACTTAAAACATTTTGGAATCATTCTTCATACCAGTTAGTTTCACTGGAAATTCCACAAACATATGGAAGAAAAATAATACCATTTCTACATAATCCTTTCTGGAGAACAAAAAAGGGGTACTTCCCACATTGTTTTATGACACCATCATGATGTCAACACCAAAATCATATTAAGAGAGTCAGAAAAGAAAAACTACAACCCAGTATTTCTCATGAATGTAAATACAACAATTCTCAATAAGATATTAGCAAACCGAGGTTAGAAATACAAAAATCACAACATCACCAAATAGGGTATGTTCCTGGAATGCACGGCTAGTTCAATATTTGAAAATCAGTATAAGCCTCCTTACTAACAATCTAAGGAATAAAAATTCATATAATAAAAATATTTAACAAAATTCAATTTTCACTCATAATAGAAACCCCAAAAAGAGCTAGGTATGATGGATCATACCTGTGTAGGTACCCAGGAAGAATAGGCAGGAGGATGGCTTAAACTCAGAAGTTCAAGGCCAGCTTGGGCAACATAATGAGACCAAAAATTAAAGAAAAAATTTAGCAAGCAAAAAATGAATTTACTCAACCTAATGCAAAATACTGTCTTGGTTACTTTTCTCTCCTTGCTGAGACAAAATACCCAACACCCAAAATTAAGGAAGGAAAGGTTAATTTAGCTTACAGTTTGTGGAGGTTTCAGTCCATACTCAGCTGGCTCCAATGCATAGTGGCACATGGCAGAGGGCCACAGTTCATGACAGTGGAACAGCAAAGCAACAAGAGCAAAAGGGAGGAGTGGCAGAGAAGAGCAAGCCTCTTTCCCCGCCTCATATTGTAAGCAGGTTACTTCCACCCACAGGGCGTGTAGCTCTCACATAATGTCCATGTCCTCTTCTTGCACAGGCTCAGAATGAATACAAAGTAAGCACCCTGGATCCCTGCTGAGTCACACAGTTAACCTTTTAAACTTCTCAAATTGACACAATGAACGACATTCCAGAAGGGTAAGGGCATGTCCTATTCACCCCAAGATGCACAACTGCTGAGTCATTTAACCAGACCTCTAGAGTCCCCAGGTTGGCACAATGTATCAACCATAACAGTACCTATCAAAAATACACAGATTTTCAAAAAAAAGAAATCTACAGCACATTTCCTAGAACTAATTAATGAGTTTAGCGAGACTATAGAATAAAAAGATAACATGAAAAATCCATTTTAAAATTAATCAGCATAAATATAATGGAAAAAAGAGATGGAAATAATCTTTTTTCCAGAATAGTAGCAAAGCATACGTGAAAACTGAAGCTAAAAAGAAATATCATTAACAGCACCAAAAGTAAAATACTTCAGTATAAACCTAAGAAAATATGAACAGTTTTATATCATTTTTACAACAAAATATTGATGAGTTCAACCAGCATCATAATTCTTCTGTTTGTCTGTTGATTCAGAGGCATAAGAAGTCCCAAGTGAGTGGGTTATTGTATGAACTTCCAATTCAATGGAATCATTGCTATATCTCTTAGTGAAAGCATTTCTGCATTTGCAAGTAAGACATGTAGGTTAACAGAGCATGAAAGCCTAAGAATAGGAAGAAAGTGTTGCTAATGGGTAAGAGTGACCAGTGCCATCTCCAATTCCACCCCTAGATCTCCGAACCTGTGACTCTTGACAATTAGAAACAAAGAACCACACACTGAAAGCTTAGCGTGTAATTAGCTTTTTTGGAGAACCTGGTCCCAGCTCTGAAAAACACTGCCACCTAGCTGGCACAGTAACTGTCCCCAGTTGCATCAGGGTGATGGCAATAAAAGCAAGATCAATGAACACAATAAACCTAAGTATAATGCTGCATTTCTTTGGCTATGAAGTGAGTTTCTGGATCAGAAGCAATGTTGTGTAGAATGCCATGACAGTGTATGAAACATTCTGCAAATCTACAGATGGTAGTTTTGGCAGAAGCTACTATGTAAATCTGTATGAGTATCTATTACAGTAAGGACAAAATGTTGCCCCTTCCATGATGCAAGGAGTCCAATATAAACCTGTCACCAGGGAGCTAGAGGATCGATCACCTGGGGAAACTACCAATATCAGATGCTCAGTGTTAGTGTGTCCTGCTGGCAGACTAAGCAGTAAGCAATGGCAACATCTAGGTCAGCCTTGGTAAGTGAAAGTCGAGCTCACTGAATTTCTGCATAACTGCATCCCTGCCGCCATGGTCACTTTGTTCAAGACTCTGTTGAGCAAGAACAGGAGTGGCTGGGGGAAGATGCATTCTGGAATTATATGTTATGGCTTAGACCTAAAAAGCTCCCTCCAAAGCTACGTGTATATGGAAGGTTACAGGATCATGTGGGTGCTATACTCATGAGTAGATTTATTCATTGATGAGTTCAATAACTGAACGTGCTGTTAGGAAGTGGGACCAAATTGGAGGTGTGCCACTACAGGTGTGACCTGGAAGGGTATATCTCCCTCCAAGGCTCTTCCCCTCTCCTGCTCTGGGTTGCCATGCCCCTCTGCCATCCTGTTCCTACCCTAGAGCCAACCGGCCATGGACTGAAACTGTGAGTCAGAATAAACCTCTTTTCCTTTAACTTGCAAGTATCATGGGCATTGTTTCTCAGTGATGGAAAAGTAACTAAGACATCATAGAACAAGTTGCTCTATCCAGCTGATTATTAAAATCCTTCACCGCAGATGTCATACTTTAATGAGCATTCACATGGGGCACAAATATCCATGCCTTTTGCCTACACATAGAAGTCCATCCACATACCTCTTCCCCACATTTCTTGGTCACTGATTTTCCAATAATGTTTCTTCCATATATATTCTTATATGTGAAATGTATCTGTCCTTGCTAATTTTCTGATGGGATTCTTTGAGGTATTTTACTTATGATTTTTGAGAGATATTTTATGTATGCTAAATACTAATCCTTTGTCAGTTATATGATTGGCAAAAATTTTCTCCCAGTCTGTAGCTAGTCCTTTAATCCTCTTACCAAGAACTTTCACAGACAAGTGTTTTTAATTTTGATGAAGGCTAATTTAAAAATAATTCCTTTCATGGACTGAGCTTTTGGTATAAAGTATAATAATTCTGCATCTATCCCTAAGTATTAAGGATTTTCTCCTTTTTCCTAAATGTTTTACTGTTTTTACATTTAAACTTGTAACCTACTTTTAGATGACTTCTTTAGGAATGATATGATTTGGGTCGTTTTGCCTATAGACATTCAATTTTTCCATTATCATTTATTGAAACAGATATTTTCTTCCATCAAATTGCTTCTACTCCTTTGTCAAAAATTGTCTGGGTCTATTTGCAGGGATCAACTTCTTGATTCTCTCTTTTATTTCAATGATTATGTGTTTATTACATCTCCATTATCACCGCTGTTCTGATTAACCATAGCTATGCACTAGGCTTTATTGTTAGAGGGAGTGACTCCTCATACTGCAGTCTTTTTCTTCTTTGTTCATTAAGTAAGTGTTAAAGTATCTTGCTCTAATCTAGAACCTAAATACATGAAGCATATATCTAAGCATCATCCTCAAAGTCATAAAATCATGAAAATAGAGAGAATGAGAGAATAAAAAGTTTAATGCTATGTTAACTACAACACTAGCAGTGTTTATTTAGTACAAAATCTGCCACTAATGCATCTTAAAACATATAAGACATTTAAAGAGTAATTCAATAGATGAATCTTCGCTTAGAAAAACAATCATTATCACATAAAATCTTTCTACATTCTCTAATGTACAAATGCATTGAATAACATGTTTGAAACAAGTATCAGGGCTTTAATTAATGCTAGATTAAAGTCCTTCTGGAAGTAAATGCTTGCAGCACACTGGAATACAAACAAAGAAAGAAGCATAAATGTGATAAAATTTTCTTTCCTATATAAGATATGAAGCTGGGTGTGATAGTACATACCTGTAATTCTAATACTACCACAGGAAGCTAAAGCAGGAGGACCACAAGTTCAAGCTTAGCCTGGGCAACTCAACAATTTAATGACTTTATCTTAAAATTAAAAAAAAAAAAATAAAACAAACTGAGGATGGAGCTCAGTGCAAAGGCTCTGACTTCAATCCCCAACATCAAGAAAAAAAAATTGAGCTGGGCATGGTGACTCAGGCCTATAAAGTCAGCTACTCAGGAAGCTGAGACAGGAAAATCACAAGTTTTAGCCTGAAAACATAGGAGATTCTGTCTCGAAATAAAGTAAAAAGGGCTGGAAATGGAGCTGAGCACTCGCCTGGTTCAATCTTCAATAACACACACACACACAGACACACACACACATTGACCAGCTCAAAATTTGGAGAGAATCAAATATCCCCTTGCACAATGCTTCTTGTAATAACTGCACCTGATTAAATCTTTACTTATGAATCTCATCTCCTTTTTTGCCCTATCATCTATTCACCATTAAGGTACTTCATATAAAATTAAAGTTTTGTTAAAGTGAAATTTTTTCTATGATAATCATTTCAAGAAATTTAGTTATGGATCTTATGACATTTTGGAGCAGTATGTATTATGCAGTCTCTTGATTTGCTGATAAATTCTGTAAGTTACACAGAGTTCAGTCTTATAATTGTTCAGGCCAAACAATGAATAAATATAGCCTTGTGTTTATATTTGAATTTTTAAAAACAAGAAAGAAATACTGTAGATTTAAGCAGCTCTAATCTACTTTATGAATATCTTCAATTAGTTTCTGAGCAGCAGACAATATCAAAATAACCACAAAGTAAATGAAACACAATCACAGTTTAACATTGTAATTCAGTCTATTGATGAGTTAACAGCTGAATGTGCTGTTCGTAGGCCCGGGATCGGGGAGGTGGGCCTGGGATGGAGGAGGTGCATAATGGGAGGTGGCACTGGGGATATGACTTTGGAGGGTATATCTCTGACTCTGGCCCTCCTTCTCACTCTGCCTCCTGGCTTCCATAATTTGAGCAGCTTTTATCCACAGTACCCTTCAACTAATATGTTCGTACCTTGGCATCAGCTGAACATAGACTAAAACCATGAGCCAAGAAAACTTTTTCTCTTTTAAGTTACAGATGTCAGGCATTCCGTCCCAGCAATGGAAAGACTCATTAATACAATATTCTATTTACCTATTACACCTACTAAAGTCATACTACTTCCTATGGTTACAATTGAAGCAAGATTTCAGCAGAAAAAGTGAAGAACAAGAAAGAAAATATGTCCAATTTAAATCTACCTCTTAATTCATATTAGAGAAGTATTTTAAATACTTTAATACAAATTCAATAGTAGTGGCAGAAAATGTGGGCAGTATTAGAATAGGATGTTATATAAATAACAAAATCATACAATAAATCAAAAAATTTTAAAATGCACCCTCAGAACTCGAGTATAAATGTGACTCAATTTAAAAAATATTTTGGAAGTATGGGATACATGCAGAATTTTTAGTTTCAGAGAGAAATACCAATTGTATACTCCAGAAGTTCACAAACTAGTAAAACAGGCAAACACACAAATAACTAATGATACATGGTAGATTTTGGTAAGTGCTATAATAGAGGTTATCTACAGTGTGAAAGACAAAGCTCTGAAAACAATTTGTTGTCTGATGGAAGAGTCCACACCTATCTGTGAATCAGTCAACACATTTAAATATATATTGAACTGCTAATCTTCCTGAAATGTGTCTTATGTATTAAGACAAATTAGGCATATTTCAAATGTAAGCATATCATAATTTCAAATAATGCTGCATAAATTCTAACACACTAACATATTTCTAAATAAAGAAAACCTATTTTTCTTATAAACCATTTGTAATGGTTGTAATTGGTAATGTATAGTATGTATTGAGGTAACAAAAACATTGAGTTAAATTTCTAGAATAATATAAACTATTAAAAATTAATAGGGGATGATGATTCATTTGTCAAATAAGATGTGATTTTTTATAATGCATTACTTACAAAAATCTGATTTTTTTATGGCCTAAATGTGCTCTTTACTATGTGCTCTTTTCTAATTGTGCTCAGTTTATATGACCTAAATGTGCTCTTTTTATCTTTCTATATAAGAGAACAGACTACAGGCTTAATTTCAGGAAAATTCTCATCATCCAGTAGCATTACAACCATCATAAAAAAGAAACTACTTTTAGAAATATTAAAAGATTTTGAATATAAGAAAAGATGTTCAACCTCACTAACAACAGAAATGTAAATTAAAAACCACAATGAGATAGTACTTTTCACATGTATTAGCAAATATATAATGTCTGAAAGCACATCATGTTAGTGAATGTCGAAGAAACAAACACATTTAGTTGCTGATATAAGTATAAATTGGTACAACCTCTACAGAGGACATTTTTGCAATATCTGTTAAAATGACAAAGATACATACAATTCAAACCAATAATTCAATTTCTAGAAATTCACTCTAAAGATAGTACATATCTGAAATGACCTCATGCAAGATTATTCACTGCAAAACAGCATTAGCAAAAGATAGGACACAAACTCAACATCTCTCAACAGATGATTGGTTAAACAAATTATTTCTTATCTATATAATGAACTATTATTATGTAGCCATACTTTTTTATGTGCTACTATAAAGTAATTGAAGGCAAAGTGTAGAATATGTATAAAAACAAGTAAAAAAAGAATATGTGAACATGTTTGTGATTGCCTATGATTGAATAATCATTAAATTTCTCTATAAGTAAAAATAGCAAGTGTTAACACTGGTTATCTCTGAGAAGGATTACTATGTTGCTGGGTCCAAAGAGTGGGAGACTTCTAATTGCATACTCTTGTATAAATTTCAAATTTTGAACCACATGAATGTATTACTTAATGAAAAATAAATGCTAGAGAAAGGAGTAAAAGGAAAATCCAAAGGAGTATAGCTTATCTTCTACTGGAAATTATTACAACTAATTTCCCTTTTATAAAAATATTTGAGGGCATTTTAAAAACAAAGGTACAATTTTATCCAAATCACAAGATAAGTAATCAGGAAATGGTATTTCTATCATGGTGTTAAAGTAAGTTCTCTCCACTGAAATGTCTTTATTAGGTACAAGAGATCATTACTTTGGAACATAATCCAGTTCCAAAAGACAACATTTAGTAAGAAAAACAAGATTCTAAAATAAATGCATGAACATTTTGACATATGGGTCATTTTAAAAGCAGTGTGGGTGGAAGAAATGATTTATTCATTCATTCAACCATTTCAAATCTAATTCTCTCTCTCTCTCTCTCTCTCTCTCTCTCTCTCTCTCTCTCTCTCTCTCTCTCTCACATACAGACACACACACACACACACAATTTGCTTCCCTGGGAAAGCTCTTTAAAATCTAATTATGAGAAGAATTTCTCAGAGCAACTGGACAAGAGAAATAAAAGAAATAAGGATATGAAAAAAAAGAAGTTAAATTGTCATTATTTGCAGATGACATGACACTCTCTGTAAAAGACCACAAAAAACTCCACCAAAAGGACTTTCAGATTTAATAACCAAACTGAGTAACATAGCTGGATACAAAGTCAACACACAAAAATCAGTAACACTCCTATACACAAACTACAAACTCACAAGATTGAAATTAGGGAAAACATACTCTTCATAATAGCACCCAAAAAAATGAAATACTTAGAAATCAATGTAACAAAGGAAGTAAAAGATCTATGTATTGAAAATTACAGTACTCTGAAAAAGGAAATAGAAGAAGATATCAAAAAATGGAAAGATATCCCTTGTTCAAGAACAGGAAGAACCAAAATAGTAAAAATGACCATATTCCCAAAATTATAATACAGATTTGATGAAAATACCACTACTATACCTCACAGGACTAATGAAAACTTCCCTAAAATTCATTTGGAACAAGAAAAAACCTAGACTAGCAAAAGCAATTTTGCACAACAAAGGCAAGGCAGAAGAAATCACAATGCCTGACTTGAAATTATACTCAAGTTACTGTGATAAAATCAGCATGGTACTGGTAAAAAATAAAAAACCTGAGGACCAGTTGTACAGATTAGAAGATGCACATACAACTACAAACACACTCAGCTGCCTTATCTTTGACAAAGGCACCAAACATGTTCACTGGAAGAAAGATAGCCTCTTTAATAAATAGCGCTGGAAAAACTGGCTCTCTACATGCCAAAGATTAAAACTGGACCCATGTCTATCACCATACACTAAACTAAAGTCAAAATGGGTCAAACATCTAAATATTAAAACAGAAACACTAAATCCACCGGAAGAGAAAGTAGGTAGAAATCTTGAATACATAGCTGGAGGTGATTTCATGAACAAAACCCAAACTGCATGGGAAGTACTTCAAAGCATCAACAACTGAGGTCTCATCTTATTAAAAAGATTTTGGACAGCAAAAAACATTACCAGTAAAGTGGAAAGTTATCCCACAGAGTGGGAAAAAAATTTCCCATTTGTCCCTCAGAAAAAAAGACTTCTATCTAGAATGCATAAAGAATAGAGAAAAAAAAATCAGACCCAGGAAATTCAAACCCCCAATCCATGAATGGGCATCTGAGATCAATACACACTTCTCAGATGAAGAAATACAAATAGCAAATATATGAAAAAATGTTCAATATCATTGGTTAGTCAAGAGATGCAAATGCAAATTAAAACAACACTCAGATTCTATCTCACTCCAGAAAGAATGGCTATCAGCAAGTAATTAACCAATAAGAAATGCTGGAGGGACCGTAGCGGGGAAAGAAACCCTCCTCCACTGTTGGTGGAAGTTTAGCCTAGTGCAACCCCTGTGGAAATCAGTTTGGAGATTCCTTTAAAAACTAGGATTAGAGGTCTCATCTCACCTAGATATTCTCCTCCTGGTTATCTTACCAGAAGAATTAAAAACATCATATCACAGCAATATATGTGCAGCAGCACAGTTTCTAATAGCTAAATCCTGGAAACAGTCCAAATGCTCATCACCCAAGGAATGGATAAAAAAGTATTTTCATACAATGGAGTAGTATTTAGCTATGAACAGTGATAAACTTGAAACTTTATAGGTAAATGGATGCAACTTGAGGTCACATTCATAAGTGAAATAAATCATACTTGCATTTGTAAACACCACATTGCCCCTGTAGTGTAAGAAGCAGGAAGTGTAAATAATACCTAAAATGTAAAATAGATACTGTGAAATGGGAAGAAACTGTTCAAAAGGAAAGAGAAACTGGGATGGGGAAAGGATAAAATAAAGAAGGAAATAGGAAAAATAAATAAATAAATAAACAAATAAATAAGCATACAAGATAATTAAGATAGTTATGCTGCTAATTTCTATTAGTTCATTGAAAAGAAAGGTTTGTGCCTATATTGTTTGACCAGTTTTTCATGACTATCTTGTAAGCTGAGCAACTACTTTGAAGATAACAATATCCAATGTATTAATCATTGTTACTCTCCTAGTGTTTTGAAATATTGCTTCATTGTTTTAATTACTTTTTCTCTTTAAAATAAAAACAAACACAGAACTTCTTCCTACATTTTATGCACAATTATACTGTTATACACATCACAACATGTTGTATTTTGCCTCATAGCAGAATTGTAGTCTTTGAGGGTGAGGAGACTATCCACTACTCAGCCTGGCACACATTATTACAATACAAAAGTTTGAGGAACGTTTCACAAACTCCCTCAAATAATTTCTAATATAATCATCATTTGCTTTATTATGATAAAATTAACTGTGAAAAAATTAACATTGATTTTTATTTTTGTTTGTTTTGAAAATATTTGGAAATTTGATTTAATATTACATAGCCTATTCAAATATTAGCAATAATATTTTTGGACATACATCAAATATATTTACAAGAGCTTCTCTCAAATGGAGAGATTCTTAGATATATTTGAATTATCAAACTCAATCATGTTTTAAACCAAAACATGATCAGCTGTATAGAAGATTCCAAAAAATCCTCCAAAGTATTCCCAAATTTAATAGCCAAATTAAGCAATGTAGCAGGATACAAAACCAACATGCAAAAATCAATAGTGCTCCTATGCAAAAAAAAATGAACCCAAAGAAAAAGCGATTAGGAAAAATACTATTTAAAATAGCACTAAGAAATTTTAAATACTTAGGAACTAACATAACTAAGAAAATGAAAGATCTCTACATGAAAGATCTCTATTAAAACTATAGTACTGTGAAAAAAGAACTGAGAGAGGACATCAGAAAATGGGAAAAGATCTGATATTGGATAAGCACATCCAAAATAGTCAAAATGGTATACAGCTTTAATGGATTCTAAATCAAACTACTAAGACAGTTCTTCGCAGATCTGGAGAAAACCCTCATAAAATTCATATGCAATCAGAAGAGACCCATAATAGGAAAAGCAATCCTGGGTAACAGGAACGAAGGGGGAACCATCACAATCCTGGTCCTGAAGTTATATTACAAAGCTATAGTGATAAAAATAGCATGGTACAGGCACAAAAATAGATATGAGGATCAATGGAACAGAATAGCAGATATAAAAACAACCCCAAGTGCATTCAACTATTTGATCTTTGACAAAAGGGGTCAAAACATACCCTGGAGGAAAGACAGCCTTTTTAATGAATGATGCTCGAATAACTGGCTATCCACATGCAGAAGACTGAATGCAGACCCATATCACTCACAATCTCCTACACTAAAATCAAAATGGGTCAAAGATCTAAATGTTAAAACAGAAATACTTAACCTGCTGGAAGATAAAATCAACAAATCTGCTGAAGTCACTGGCCTAGGTGAGAACTTTCTGCACAGAAACCTGACTGCGCAAGGAATAGTACCAAGAATCATCAAATGGGATCATATCAAATTAAAAAGCATCTGCATAGCAAAATAAATAACCACCATAGTGAAAAGACAAGGTATGGAAGAGGAAAACATTTTTGCCAGCTTTTTCTCAGACAGCAGACTAATATCGAGAGTCTATGAAGAACTCAAAAAGTTTAGTCCCTGCAAAATAACAGACCTATTCAAAAAATGTGCAGATGAAATAAATAGACATTTCATAGAAGTAAAATGGACAATAAATACATAAAGAAATGCTCAACATCACTGGCCATTAGAGAAATGCAAATTAAAACACCACTGAGATTCTATCTTAACCCAGCAAAAATGGCCATCATCAAGAAATCAAGTAATAACAAATATTAGAGAGGCTACAGGGAAAAGTGAACACTTCTACATTCTTGATGGGAAAATAAACTTGTACAAACACTATGAAGATCAGTATGGAGATTTCACAAATCACTAAAAGTAGAAATTCCACTTGATCCAGCTATTCCCTTATATGTATCTTCCTCAAAGAAGTTAAAGACATCATATTACAGTGATACATGCATACCCACGTTTAGAGCAGCACAACTTAGGATAGCTAAACCTTGGAAGCAGCCTATATATCTATGAACAGATTAAAAAATAAAAACAAATGTGGTGTTTACACACAGTGGCGTACTATTCTGTGAAAAAGAAAGATATACATGAGCTATTTGTAGGAAATGGATGCACCCTGAGACCATAATTGTAAGTGAAATACATCAGACACCCACACTTAAATATCATATTGTTTCTCCTACATGAGAAACCCAAAATATAAAGAAAGAGCAAAATAAAAGACAGATATAAGAAGTAGGGTGAGCCTGGCGTGGTGGCACATGCCTGTAATCCCAGCACTCGGGAGGCTCAGGCAGGAGGACCGCTGTGAATTTGAGACCAGCCTGGGCTACAAAGTGAGCTCAAGGCAGCCTGAACTGCATACCAAGACCCTGTCTCAAAAAGACAAAAAAAAAAAAAAAAAAAAAAAAAACAACGAAGTAGGGTGATAGGTGTTTCTCAAACAGGAAGGGATAAAGATATGGAGGGAGGAAGAGGAGGGAAAGGGGATGAAAAGAGGAATTAAGATGTTTTAGTACATATACCAATTCCCCACAAGGTATATATACATTATGTTCAGCAAACGTATACTCATAAAAAATGGATTGATATGCCCTGTTGCTGCCCAGGTAGGGTCAATAGTGTCAAAATGACCATATTACCACAAAACATACATAGACCTAAACTAATTTCAATAAGATTCTCATCAGCATTTTTTCACAGAACTAGAAAAACTAATACTAAAATTCATATGGAACCAAAACAGGTCCAGAATAGCTCCAGCAAACCTGAGGAAGAAGAACAAAATAGGATCTATTATAATGCTGGATTTCAACATATACCACAAAGTTACAATTTAGCATGATAGTGGAATAAAAATGGGCATGGAAACCAATGGAGATCAATTAAATAGAATAAAGGATGTAGAAATAATCCTAAACACTTTCAGCTGAGTTTTAACAAAAGACACAAAGCATACAGTCAAGAAAAGACAGCCTATTTAACAAATTGTGCTGGTAAAGGTGGTTGTCACATATAAAAGAATGAATGTAGCTCTATATCCTTCAGCATGTAGTAAAACAATCGAAATGATTTAATGATCTAGGTATTTAAACAGAAACACTGGATCTGCTGGAAGAAAAAAATGGTAGAATCCTTAAAGACAAATGCATAGGCAAAGACTTATTGAACAAAACCTCAATTGCACAAGATATAACACTGAGAATCATCAAACAGGATTTTATCCAATTAAAACACTTCTGCATAGCAAAGGGAAGAAACCAATAGAGAAGAAACAAATCACACACATTGGAAAAAAATTTTTCCAGCTATTACACAGCGGACTAATACCTGGAATACATGAATACCTCAAAAATTAGGCTCTAAATAGTACAAGATCCAACAAAACATGGAGAATTGAAATGAATAGATACTTCTCAGAAAAGCAAATGAATAATAAGTACATGGAAAAATATTTAGCAAGTTCATCCACTAAGCGTATGCAAATCACAACAGTACTGAGATTCTACCTTACTCTAGTGTCTGTTATTAAGGACTCACAAAATAACAAAGGTTAGCAAAGTCGTGGGGGGAAAGGAAACTTTCTGTAATTGTTGATGAGAATCTAAACTACTACAACCACTATGAAAAGAGATATGGAGAACCCCTTAAAAGCTAAACATAGAAATTCCACCTGACTCAGCTATACCTTTCTCTTTTATCTTCCTGAAAGAGTTAAACTCATATTATAGTATTATATGGATAGCCATGTTCGTAAAAGCACTGTTCACAATAGCAAAACTATGGAAGCAGCCTATAATGCTCATCAACAGATGAATGGCTAAAGAAAATTTTGTTATTTTGTATTAATATGATCAATCATATTAAATTTTATATTAATATGCTCAATTATAGAATGTTAGGTAAAATAATTAATTTCCAAAATGTGAAAAGTCATAAGAATTAAATTTCATTTCCAGGGATGGAAACCCTTCATATGAGGGAATAAGAATTCTGTAAACACTATCCTATGTAAGCGATTCCTTATTACCAAAACTAGTCAAGGAAATCAGCAAAAAAATAAAAAAGGGAGACATAGAAAAACAGTAAAAAAGAGAAATTAGCAAACCAATGTTTCCTAAGCATATATACAAAATTAATTCTAGATTAGACAAAATTATCAAATTGCATATAAAGGATAATGTATCATGACCAAGCAGGGCTTAGATCAGAATTCGGAATTTACTTAACATTTAAAATCAATCAAGGCAATTTGCTACAATAGTAGAATAAAAGACAAAGCACCACATGATTTCTATTCATACAGAAAAATCATTTGACACAAATTCAATTGCCACTTCTGATGAAAACTCAACAAACTAGGAATAAACTGCAGTTTCCTTAATCTGATAAAGGATATCCCTTAAAACCTACAGCTAATAACAGAATTTATCAATATCACATTTATGATGATATCTTTGAAAACAGATTTCTGGTCCCATATCCAACCTGTATGCTTGATATTTGTTTTCCTTGCCTTATTGCCATTGCTGGAACCTCAAATACAATACTCAATATAAATGGTGAGAGAAAAATAGTGAAACCAGACATCTTTATGCTGTTTCTGTTGTTAGTAAGAAAGCATTCAGTCTGTTACTAGTATTAAATGTGATGTCAGCTGAGTGATTCTCAATGGGTAGGTGTATTATTCAGCTTTCCCATCACTTGAACAAAATGTCTGACAAGAATTACTTCATGGACAAGAGGTTTATTTTTGGCTCTTGGTTTTCACAGAATTTAAAAAGAAAGTTCAATATTTCTAAGGTATAATGGCATAGGATAAATAGTCCCATTCCAAAGGGGAGGAATAGGGAAATATAAAGGAAGCAGACCAAAGGAAAACTGAAACCCAACAGAAAAAAAAATTAAATCCTATAGCTCCATGTCCAGCACCCCAGGAGTGAGAAGTAAACTCCAAGAGGTGTAGAAGGTGCCAGCCCTAAATCCTTGATGGTTGCAACCCATGTGGTCTCTCTGCTGGTTTGGTTCCACTCACTACCACCAATATTTTTCTCAGCAGACATTCTATGTTTCTCGCATCTCCAGCTTCATCGGGGTCTCCATTTTACCTCTACCTTCACTCTCACAGTTTCATGCGTTACCCTCTCAAGGCTACATTGCTTGGCATCCCAGGCTTTCTTTTTTTTTGAAATTTTGGTGGAAGCCTCCCTAATGTCATAATGTCTTCATTCTTCATGCCTGAAAAATGAGCACCTACAGGTGAAGTTAAAGTCTGCTGCCACCGTGAGTAGTAGCCTCACCCCACTGGGCCAAGGCTGCAGTGTCCTCAGAGTGCCTAAATGGCTGAACTTGGGGAAACACTTATTTAGTGATCCTAAATGAGCAGGATGCCCTGAGGTTCTCTTCTCAAAGCAAAGTGCTTTAAGGGAGTTTACCTTTTTACACACCCTTTAGTAGTTGAAGGGTGAGGTGTGGCAAATTTCAGAGGTGTCTTCAAGCCATCTAGCCTACTGTCTGATACAAATTACTTGGCTTCTTTGTAATGCTAAACTTTTTAGCTGCAAGGCTCCCTTTGGCATCAACTTTGCAGGAACTTCTTTTGTGGTAAAACTGAAAATTTTTCAAATTATTCACCTTTACCTTTTGCTTCTGATTCTCACTGTATATCTGGCTGACAGCAGAAAAGTACCCATATTCCAACCTGAACATTGAGCTGCCTTAAAATCTCCTCCACCAGATCAATTAGTCACTTTTAAACTTAGACTCATAGAAAGTTTTAGGATATAGATAAAATATAGACAAATTATTTGCCAAAATGAAACATGCATGCCCACTGGTCCAGTTCCCAATAGAATTCTCATTCTCAATTCAAACTTCTTTAGGCTCACCTTTACTGTTCGCATTCACATCAGCATTTTGATTTTCTGAGCTCCCACCAGAACTGCCCATCAAGATCTGCTTACAGCATTCTAAGGCTTCTTTAGCTAGCATCTCCAAACTTTTCGAATCTCCTCCAGTCATCTAGCTGCAAAGGTTTCTAAATCATTATGGTCTGGAACTGTTAGAGCAATGACTCCAGTTCTCTATCACCACTTTTCTATATTAGTCAGCTTTCTCATTGCCAGAACAAAATACCTGATGTTAATAACTTAACAGAGAAGTTTATTTTGGCTCACAATTTTCAGAGGAGTCAGCCCATTGTTGGCTGTCTCTAAGACACAAAAAGTATGCCTAAAGGGCATGGTAGAGGAAAGCTGCTCACTGTGTAGCATCCAAGAAGCAGAAAGAGATAAAAAAAAAAAGAGCTTGGAACAAGAATATAATCTTCAAGGTCACATCCATAGTGACTCACCTCTCCAAACAGGTTCTATCTCCTCATCAGTGGATTAATCTGTTGATGAGCACAGCACTCTATAATCCAATCACCTTTCAAAAGCCCCATGTCTAAACACATGAAACTTTTAGTGGACATTTTAGATTTAAACTATAACAGTGGGGAATATGTAGACTCAGTCTTCATTGTCACCCTGAGGATTGTTATTGGTTTCTATATAGCTACCCATCCAGTCTCTGCAACAAAGAATTACCCAGCCAAAAATGCTGGTAGAAAAACTGTGCCTCTTGTCAGATGACTTGATCTCTTATATGGACAATCTTAAAGAATCCACAAACAAACTACTAAAACTAACCAATTCAGCAAATTTCAAGGGATGAGAAAAAACACAAAGATAAGTTTTATTTCTGCAACACCACAATGAATTCATCAGAAAACAAAATTAGGGGAACCAATGCATTTTAAATAAAATTCAAAATTGTAAGAGTCCAAGGAATAAAAATTAACTGAGTAGGTAAAAGGCATATACATAGAAACTACAAAACACCGATGAAAAAATTAAAGAGGAACCAAATAAATGGAAAGAAAATCCATGCTCCTGGACTGCAAGATTCAGTATTGTTAAGGTGGCAATGCTACTTGAGGCAATCTATAGATTCAATTAAATTGATATCAACATTCCAACAAGTATTTATGCAGAAATGATAAAGCCAATCCTCAAATATGTTTCAAGGAGTCTAAATAACAAAAAGAATCTAGAAAATGAGGTGGGGTCTGGAGAACTCATACTTTCAGATTTCAAAATTTAATAGTAATAGTAATCAGAAGTGTGGTTCTAGCATATTGAAGAATCTAAAAATGAACGCATACACATTATTAAATGATTTTTTGACAATGGTGCCTAGACTATTTGATAGGAGAATGAAAGCCTTATGAACAAATAACACCAGTACCCTACTCCACTGTTGGTGGGAGTGTAGATTGGTGAAACCACTGTGGACATCAATTTGGAGATTCCTCACAAAACTAGAATTCAAATTCCCATTTAACCCAGCTATTGCCCTTCTGAGTATTTTCTCAGAAGAATTAAAGACATCATACCCAGTGGTATATGTGCACCCATGTTTACAGCAGCACAGTTTGTTATAGCTAAATCTTGGAAACAACCCAGATGCCCATCCACTGAGGAATGGATAAAAATGTTGTATTTTGATACAATGGAGTATTACTCAGCTATTAAAAAAGATAAACTCAAGGCTTTTGTAGGTAAATGGATGCAACTGGAGACCATATTCATAAGTGAAATAAATTGAACCCACCTGTGTAAATGTCATATTGTCTCCTTGGTGTAGGAAACTGAAAGACTAGGTAAGACTCCAAACGTACAATAGATGATAGGAAAGGGAAAGAGATTGCTCAAGGGAAGGAACGACTGGGATGAGGGAAAGAAGATAAAAGAAGGAAGGGAAAACATAAACATACATATGAATAGCTGCAATGACTGTATTGCTGTTGTCTGATTGTGTATTGAATTGAGCAGTTAGTGCTCAGAATTTTCTATGTTCTGATCGACTTTGCATGCTTGTGTCTGATGGTCTGAGCAACTGATTTGAAGGTAACAATATGCAATAGAATTACAATGGTGAACTCCTACCATTTTGTCTAGTAAAACTCTGTATTATCTCTAAGGTTTTATTGAAGAATTGTTTTCTTATTCTCTTTAATGGTTTGAGCAGTCTTTCATTCTTGCTTCAGATAATTTGAGCAAGGTAGTTGAGGATGGCGATGTGCGGTGTAACAACCACTGTTGATTTGTACTAATTTGTCTTGAGACCCTGTATCACTTTGAATGTTCTTGCTTTGATTTGTTTATGTTCATGATACTGTTACATTGCTACTGTTCTATTTTTTCTTTGTTTCTTTCTCATGTATTACTCTCTTTAAAATAAAAATAAACAAATAACACCAGTACAAGTAAATATGTACATCCAAAAGAATAAAGCAGAAACTCTACATCATACCCATTACCAAATTGGTTAATTACTTAAATTTAAGACTAAAATTGTAAAACTCTTATAAGAAATAATAGAGTTAAATAATGAGGGCCTTGGATATGAGAATACATTTTTAGATATGACACTAAAAGCATAAGCAGAACAAGAAAAATGAATTAGACTTGATGCAAAGTTTTAAGTTTTGTACATACAAAGACAATGTCACAAAAGTTAAAAGGTAACCTATGAAAAGGAAAAAAATGTGTGAATTATATATCTGTCCAGCAACAGAACATAGAAAGAACTCTTACAACACACAAAATACTGTCCCAAACACCCAATTTAAAAATTGACAGAGAACTTGAATAGACATTTCTCTAAAGAAAATGTACAAAAGGCTAGGAAGCACATGAAAAAGAAGCTTAATGTCATTATTCATTAAACATGCAAATTGAAAAACAATAAAGTACTACAACATAATAAACTAAGACTGCCATAATCAAAATTAGAAAAATGTTAAAAAGTGTTAACAATCTGGAAAAACTGGAATTGTCACACCATACTAGTAGGAATATAAAATAGTTTAGCCACCATTGAAAATATTTTGGTGTTTCTTTCAAAACTTAAGAAATACCATGCAACCAGTAATTCCCTACTTAAGTATATATTCTAAAGTACTAAAACAGCTATTCAAACAAATATATGCACATACATGTTCAGTATTCACAATAGATAAAAGGTAGAAACAACCAAAATATCCATCAAGTGATGAATGAATAAATGAAATGTGGTATGTTCATACAATGCAATACTATTCAGTCATTAGAGGAAATAAAATACAACAAAGATGAACCTTAAAAACATTATGTTAGTAGAAGTCAGACACCAAAAGTGACATACGGTATGATTCAATTTATATGAAATATCCATAAAAAATAAATCCATGGTGACCAAATGCAGACTTGTGCTTTCCAGGGGGTAAGGAAGTAGAGAATGGAGAGAAACTACTTACTGGGTACTAGGTTATATTTTGGAGTAAAAACGTTTGGAATTAGGTAAAGGTGGCAAACATATAACATGGTTAATGAATTAAATACAACTGAATTATATACTTTTAAGTTACTAATTTTGTTTAATTTGAATTTAATGCCAAAAAATGTAAAAATTGAGCCAGGGTCCTTATTTCACACTATGAACAAAAATTGATTTTAAATGGATCAAAAGCTAAAAGCATAAAACATATAGAAGAAACCAGGCAAAATTTAAATTTTATTGTAGTTAAAGGATTCTTACACATGATGCAAAAAAGCAATACTGACTAAAGAAAACATTAAAAACTGGACTTGATCAAAAATTTAAATTCTTCTAATTAAAATATACTATTAAGAAAGATGCCATATAACCAATGTGAGATATATAGGAGAATGGGAGATCAAACTACCTATCATCTGTCTGTCTGTCTATCCATCTATCTATCTATCTATCTATCTATCTATTTATAGATATACCTACATCCAACAGAATGGGAGATATATCTTCGTGACTTTCCCCTTGCTGGGACATAATCCTTGACACCCACAATGTAAAGGAGAAGAGGAATATTTTTGCTCACAATTTCAGTCCATGATCAGCTGGCTCCAAGGCAGGAAGAGGATGTCAGAGAGGGATGGCACAGGAAATGCTGATCAACCTCATGGTGGCCAGGAAGCAGAGAGATAAGAGAATAGCCAGGAACAAGACTACCCCCTTCCAGGTCATACCCTCAGTGACCTACCAAGAACCAAGCCCCACCCTCTAACAGAACATTCCATCAGTGGATGAATTCTTGACCCAATTACCTTTCAAAAACAAGAATTTTGGGGACATTTTAGAGCTAAACCAGAAAAACACATATGTAGCTGTATAACATACATGCTTATGACAAGTAAGTTGTAATCATAATATATAAAGAACTCTTAAAATTATAAAAATTCAAGCTCCATTTCTTTTGGAAATAGGAAAAGTTTCAAGAAGGTATTTGTCACAAAAGGTTTCATTTGAATGGTCAATAACCATGTGAAAATATGTTCAACATCAGCAAAATTAAATCAATAAGATAACTACTTCATATCTACTAGTATAGCTATAATTAAAAAGATCTTGGGGCTGGGAGTGACTCAGTGATCAAGCATGTGCTTAATATGAGCAGGCCCCTAGATTCAATTCCCAACACACACACACACACACACACACACACACACACACACACATACAAATCTTATGCACTGCTGGTGAAAATGTAAAATAATAATGCAATTACTTTGGTGAATATTTTTGCTGTGTACTGTAAAGTTAAATACATTATATTAATATACATATATTGCCCTGTAATTCTATTTCTCTGCATTCACCCAAGACAAATGAAATATATATTTTGAAAGTGGCTTGTACACAGATATTCACAGGGGTGAATACCAAATCAGTGATTTTTAGGGTACAGGGATAGGGCTAAGTTTGCTAGGAGGGGACGCTAAGTAACTTTCTGGAGTAATGAAACTGCTCAATAGCATAACTGTTATGGATATATACAGTTCTGAAAACTCATTAAATTGTACACTTAAAATTGGTGAACTTTATTGTATGTAAACGATACCTCAATAAAGCTTATCTAAAAAAATAAAAGGGAGAGGAGCCTGAATTGAGATCTGGACTCTCAGTAAAATTTCCCCAGGCAACTCCCATGAGGGATACTTCATTGAGGTCTCTGTTTGTGCCAAAGAATGCGGAGGCAAAACATTGTTGGAATAGCTAAGTTATTCACTTGTTCCCTTAAATTTGCTAAATGGCATGGTGTATTTACTGAAATATTCAAAGTATTTATTTAAATTTCCTCTGGGTAGGAAGGAAATTTAAAATGAGTTAAGGTATATTCTGGTTTCTCTTCAGATTGTATAAATCTTTTACCATTTTAAAATCATTTAAGGTATAATCTACACATATGTTTAACATATATACATAAGGACATATCTATGTGTACTGAAATTACCTTGATTACTTCAATTTGAAACATAGTTTAATAATTTAAAACTCCAGGAAGCTTCCTAGAAAATTAAAGTGAGCAACATATCTTTAGTAGTTCTTCCTTAAAGCTGCAGGTAAATCTGCTATCTTATTTATACATTAGTTCTAATTTTCTTTCTCTGACTGTTCTCACTTCCATTTTCTTCTCTCTTTTGGGACCAAATTGCCTCTATTCAGGGATTATAATAGTTTTTTAATACATGAAATCTTCATACATACATACAACTGACAAGATGTTTAATAAATATCTCCTAAAATAAGATTTAAAAAATGCTTTGATGACATCTTTCCCCTCTGTGGGAAAATACCAGAGCTAAAGAATATTGGTCAGGAAGGATAACAGCTACTAGGCTTAACTGCTTAACAGCTCACTCCAAGCATCACTCAGAAAGCACATTTGTTTATATACTGACTACCCCAAGTGTCACACAGGTAGGTGTCATATCAACCAGTCAATTCTTGTATTGAAAAATTTTGACAATATTGTCATTTTTCTATTTCCTGTTATCTTATAAAAATTAATGGAAAAATATGCAAGTTTTGGTCATCCTGTATTTACATAATTGGACTGGTAAGTGCTAATTCATATTTGAAGTGGACACTGTAGATCTTATGGAAAATCACAGACGCTAATAATATTTGTGTAATACTTGTAAGTGGAAGAGATAAGAATTAAGACTTAAATCAAGGTTAACATCATTGTCCATACTCTAAACCAGCAGTTCCCACCCTTTAGGCACTGGGAATAATTTTGTGGAAGACAAATTTTCCACACATAGTAGCTGTGGGGGGTTGGGCGCTGGGGGGGTTCAAGGTGATTCAAGTGCATTACATTTGTTATGAATTCTATTCCTATTATAATTACACTGTAATATGTAATGAAATAATTATACAACTCACCATAATGCAGAATCAGATCCCTGAGCTCATTTGCCTGAATCTAGACAGACCTATCTTGGCCTGACGAGAGACAGTGACACCTGAACTGTGTTCCTCCTCTCCAGTCTACTTTGGAATCTTGTTTTGGTTGCTGTGACTGCAAAAAGATTCCCACTTTATAAAAATAGGATACCTGTAATGGAAGCAGGCTTCTCAGTACTTTTGTGGCAATCTCAGGATATTTCAACTTGAATTTAATACCGAATGTAAGGAGATGTAAAGTTGTCTCAAATGTAGTTTTAAACTCACCGTTCCTGTGATCTCAAGCTGTTGATCATCTAGCATGGGCAAAATCTATTCACCTGGCTTATTCACAAATCGTTCACAGATCCATTCCTCCTCAGTTCAGGGATTTTTTGTGTTTGGGAAGTAACGCACAAACTTTTTTGAAAGCTGAGATAGGTCATCATGTACCAGCTTGGAGAAAGAAGGCGCTAGCTCAGTCACTTTCAAAATGTCTGCTAATGTTTGAAACATGTCAAAAATGCCAACGTTTACTAACCATCTCCTTATTTCCAATTTGGCTTTGAACGCAGACACTTTATCTGCCAATCTGAATACAGTTGTTATTCTCCCCTGGAGGCATAGATTGAATGTGTTGAGCAGTTGAATATGTCACTAGAGTAAGCAAGTTTTGAAAGACATTCTGTCACTGAAATGTACTGAAAATAGTGATTGTTTCTGTAAAAGAAATCTCTGGAGTGGCTCTCATAACTCAAAAACTGTGGCTAGTGATCTACCTTTAGCAAGCCATCTCACTTATGTGTATAAGAGAAAACATGCATGCTCTGCAT
Source organism: Chinchilla lanigera (assembly GCF_000276665.1). Taxonomy (NCBI): domain Eukaryota; kingdom Metazoa; phylum Chordata; class Mammalia; order Rodentia; family Chinchillidae; genus Chinchilla; species Chinchilla lanigera. The sequence continues at coordinate 7,381,148 of NW_004955490.1, forward strand.
CCATATCCTCAGAAAGCTGAGTGAATAGCTCTGAGTTAAAGTCATGTACTTTAATGTAGTTGATAACTTTAATCACAACGTACAAAACATTGTGAAGTCCAGGTGACATTTTTTGGTTAGCTATCATTTCTTTACAGATGACACTGTGCAGAGATTCACATTCAGAAGCAACTTCCTTAACTCTAGCAGTGAAATCAAAGAGCCATCCAGTCATGGCAGTTGCTCCATCTGTGCATACACCAACATGAAACGAACAATTTAGTTTTCCTGATGTAACCATTCAAAAATATGAATAGTTTTACAGCTGTGGTGTTAGTTGATAACAAAAGTAGACATAACATATCCTCATGTACATCTTTTGAAAAATATACTGCACAAAAAACAAGCAGTGTTGCCAGCATAAGTAAACTCCTCTACCTGGATCATGTACCATGGTGGCTTATGAATCCTCTAAGAGTTATGCCTCAGTAGCCTCTGCTCTTTCATCAATTCATCTAGTTATGGTGCTAACAAAAAGAGGAATGCATGCCAATTTTGAACTGCAACCTCTTCTAAAAGTTCAGGATAAGTGTTCTCAGCAGCAGGCAAGATCAACCCTGCACCAAGAGTTAAGGGTTTCTTTGCTTTACCAATGTGGTTAGCCACTAACAATGATGCTCTATGTGAAGACACATTTGATGAAGTAGTAGCCTTTAATATTGTTTCTGTCCTTCATGTTTACATTTTGTCTTTTGAAAAAAATCCAGCAGCTTCTCTTTTAATGCAGAATGCTTGGTCTCCTCGTGACAAACTGGTTTTAAAGGTTTCGTGACTTACTTCATTGTATAGCTAGTTGCCATGCATCATATAAAGTGGACTTGGAGAATGTGAATCACGTGTTGCAATGAACCTATAATTTAGGTAGGGCTCTTTGTATTTTCCTTTAAATGCACCTTTCTTTGTATCGGCAGTCCTAATAGCCTCCTGCTGCCTCATTATTGAGTCAGCCCCCTTTTTAAAGAAGCCTCTACTGACGTTTGTTCTTTACTTATTTTGGCTAGGGTTAGCTTGTGGGCTTCATAAAACTGTGACTGCGACATGTGCACAGTGCAAGAAATAGGTGCAGATGGAAAGATAAATAAAATAACAAGTGGATCACATGCAGACTAAAATAAGTGTCAGAATCTGGCTTAAAGCCTGCCATGAGATGTCAGGTGTACAACTGAAGTACATCATCTTATTTGCCACTATAAAATCTGCCATCAGAGCCACTAAGTCATCACTTGCAAACTCACTGATATGATTTTGAAATGAGTCGGCAAACAACTGATTTATTATGGTCTCTGTGTAGTCAAACCTCTCTGCTAATGTTAATCTGTATTTGTAGCCACTCCCCAGCACTAGCATCATTACATCAGCTCCACCTTCAAGCATTAGATTCTAATAAGGAGCATGCAACATAGATCCCTCACATGTTCAGTGCACAGTAAGGTTTGCGCCATGATAAAAATTTAATGCTGCCACTGATCTTGACAGTAGGCAGAGCTCAAGCAATAATGTGAGTAATGAGGAGTGGTTATTAGTATAGATGGTGGGTTGGTGACCCCTGCTATAAACTGTTACATTACACTATACTAAGGTATTAACTTTAGAACTATCTATTGCTGGGGTTTCATACTGCCATAAAAAGAGAGGAATCTATTGTACCTACTGAATAGCAGCAAACTGATAAAGCAGTCCATTTTCCAATTATTGATTTCTCAGTAACTAGAATAAACTACTTGAGCATTCTCCTTCCAAATCTTGCTCTTTCCAGTAATTTGAAAGAGTAAACTAAGGCAATAGTATGGAGAAGCTGAATATATCTCCCTACTTACAATTTTACTTCCTGACAAGGGAATAACTAAGAAAAGTATAGAATCCTAAAAGAACATGAGCACAATGTGCTTAATGTGATGCTACTCTTGTGTTTTCTCTGAGATGCATTGGCCTGGACCTTTTCTAGATAGAAGAAAATCTACATCCTCGTCATAATAGCAACCCTTATTTAAATCCAAAAAATGTTGAATTATACAGACTTAAGTTAATATTTCACATTTTTAAAAATTTCTACTGTACAAGGTACTTACTACAGATAACTGAGAAACACATACTCTTACCACTGGTATTTTATGTTAATGTATCATCATTTAAGTCTTTTCTCCCACAATTTTAAATAAATATTATGGAGAAATGTAATGTTAATATAAAAATTATGTTCAGGTTGCTGGATTTTTGTTTTTGGTGCTGGGGATTAAATCCAGAGTTTCACACATGCTAAATACCTACTCTAGTACGCTTCCACTTACCTATACCCCTATCCCTACTACTGTATTTTTAAGAACAAAATAAAAGCTAAATCCTGGGTAGGGATGTAGCTCAGTGTGAAAGCACTGGGTTCAGTCCCCAGTACTGAAAAAAAAAAAAAAAAACTGAAGGGAAAAGATGCCTTCTTTTCCCTATCTGTGCCTTATGAGACAAAAATGAGAAAATGAATACAAAATCTACTAGGATGTGTATCCTTTAGGAACAGATGTCTTTAATACAAAGGTTGTCAATCTGAAAATACAAAAGTGGCAGTCAAATTTGTCAGGAAAATGAACACAATGTTCTGAAGATGAACTTCTTTGTCAGCCTCTAAGAAAGGTGACCCCTTACAGTGTCTCATTTTACAACATTAGTCTGTGGTTTTTTTCCATTGTACAGTACACACAAATGAAGGCTATGATAAGGTCTAATGAGCTTGTGCTTCAACAAAAAAAAAAAGTCTTTATTGCAACTGTGGAGAAAAATGGAATGCCGAAACAGGCTGTAAAAAGATAGCAAGCAAGTAGCATTGAGAAAGGTTAGTGCTAAGAATGAATTTATTCACTATTAAACAAATTCACACTACTTGGTAATTTCACTCTGAAGTAAAAATATTTTTAATCTGAGCTACTCTAAAGTCTGAAAGAGGAGGACCAGGACATTTAAACAAGCCTGTAAAACATAATGAGACCCTGTTTCAAAATAAATAGAGCTGCTACTGTAGTACTGTACCCCTGGGTTCAATCTCTGGTTTACATACATACAAAAAAATTTAAAATAAAAACACAGAAATTCACCTCATCATAAGAATTAAAAGAAAAAAGCTATAATTTCTCTTTTTTTCCCCACATTGTTTCAAATATCTTTAGAGGGTATGCAAGTGGAGGGGATGAGGAAATCCACAAACAACCGAAGGAAACGAATTTTATAAAATAGTAGAAATATCACCATAACCAATCTGAGGACAATATGTAGCTTAATTTTTAAAAATACAATATAAAAACTGACCTTTTAAATTTTAAACGAAGTAATTAAGCATAACATGAACTTAAAGAGCCTAGAAAACTATCTTGCTTATAGCCAGCTAGGAAAACTACTCAGAATGGATACCAAAGCTAAAATGGATGCTTAATATTTCTAAAGGCTTCCTGAAACTAAATGTACTCAAAACGTTAACATAAGCCTTTTTTCTACAGGGTCATTTTTTAAGCATTTTCCCTTAAGCCAAAGCTAAAGAAAGTCAGGATATTATATTTTATTCTACAATATGTTTACCAGTACTCAAATCTGTGGTCAAATATATATTGTTTAATTTATTCTTTCTGACATTATCAAATAGAAATGAGACACTTGAAGTAAAATAAGGTAACAGGAAATAAAAATGATGTTAATGTTCCAGTCTTCCTTTAAACTTCACAAACAAGATCAGAAGTATCTCTATATTGTAACTAAGGGAGTATTCTGGTATGAGAAAGTTAATTTATCACATAACTTTACTCATCATCAATTTAATGAAAGGACTTCTGCTAGATACTGTAAAGCAAAGAAGTATGAAATATGATCAGTGTTCCTGTGGTACCCCTTACTATAGGTATAAACATGAAAAAATATAGAGAGAAAATACCTAGTTTTAGAATTCTGCATAAAGGAAATAGTTTAAAAGATTCATGTTTAAAATGTTCAGAGTACTATTATTTACAAATATCAAAAAGCTGAAAGCAGGAATGTCAGAATAATTGCTATTGGAATTGTCTTCTAAGAATATCTAGGAAACTGTACAAAATAAATGAAACAAATGAATTCAAACATTTGGAAATGCCAGCAAAAGTCTGTGTTCTGAATATTTATATTAACTATTTCCTCAAAAGCTCAATCAAGAATAATGAGATACAGGAGGAAAAAGACTACGTATATTAGAACATAAGAAGTAAGTTTATCATAAGGCTGAAGACATAGCTCAGTGGTAAAACACTTGCCCAGTATGTGGAAGGTACTGGGTTCAATAGCCAGCACTGCAAAGAAAAAGAAAATAAAACTATCTGGATTCATAGAAGACATAATCATGTATAAGTATACTGATAACTTTAAAGAACCTACAAAACATCTATTAGAAATAATTTATGTAGCAAGATCACAGTACATAAGTCTAGAGAAAAAAACTGTTGCATTTCTATATACTAATGGGAATTAAAAATAAAAATAAAATACAATTCCATTTATAATGATATTCAAACAGACTAATATAGATAAATTTAGTAAAGGACATGTAAGACCTATACACTGAAAAACAGAAATCACTACTGAGAAAAAATAAAGAAGACCATAATAGATATAAAGATGAAGACATCCATTTTCCCAAAAAAGGGTTACAGAATTAGCACAATTCAGCACAACATTCCAACAGTTTTATCTGTATGAATCAATATGACTGAAAAATTTATGTAGAAATGCAAACAAAAGGCCTAAAAATTTCAAAATGACAAAATTTTAGGAGAATTTTGCATTCATTTTAAACCTTGTCATAAACTGAGTCATGAAGACATTGTCATACTAGCATAAGGCTACAGATTAGAATTCAAAAATAGACCTTCATGTATATATGGTAGATCAACTGATTTTTTACAAAAGCAAGAAGGTAATTTAATGAGGAATGGATTTTTTAATGAATGGTGCTGGAATTAAACACATGGGAAAAAATGGACAATGACCTTCCCCAAACACTATACACAAAGTAAAATGAGTCAAAACCTAAAACCATAAAATGTTTTAAATTGAATACAGAAGAAAATTATACTGACTTGATAAGTCAAATATTTCTTATAAAGGGCACAGAAAACCATAATCATAAAAAAGTCAAACTGGGCTGTGTAGGTTTTATTCTTCAAAAAATCATAGTGAAAAAAGCAAAAAGAAATGCCACCTAGGAAGGACATCCTACATCACATGTGAATATGAGGCATACTCATATACACAGTATGAACAAATCTTAAATGTATAATGTTAAAAGGAAAAAAAGCTAGACCCAAAAAGTCTCATGCTGGATAATTTATTTATGTCACATTTATAAGAACAGTAAAATAAACACAGAATACAGCTTAGTGGCTGTCAAGAACTGTGGGTTGGTCGAGTTTCTAATTGTAAAAGGGAAATATGAGCAAATATTTTGAGATGAAGGAACTGTTCTGAATCTTGTTTATGTTAGTAATTACAATGTAAGCTTTTCTCAAAAGTCAGAACACCAAAAAAGTGAATTTTACCGAATATGAATTAAAAGGTTACTATAGGAAAATTATAAAAAAAAGAAATATTCGTCAAAATGGCCAAAATTATAAACAGTGATGAGAGAAAATGGAGGTGAAGCTGAAGACCAACTACTACATTCAAATATTGGTACAATGTATAGTGGTACAATCTCTGGAAAAGAATTTGGTGGTTTCTTCAAAGTTAAAAAGTAGACTCAGGACAACCCAGCAATTCCATTCTTTGATTTGCATCCCTGAAAAATCAGAGCATATGTCTACACAAAGACTTGTCTACAAATGTTAACCATAATGCAAGTAGAAAAAAAAACCTTTGAATACACTTTTTAACTGCTTAGTACTATGTACTTTCCCACTCCTACTCTTTTTCCTCTACCTGTCTATGCTAGACAACTTTCAGTTTCTGTGACAAAATCCTTGACAAAATCAATGGACATAAGATTTTAGAATTTGGTCCATAGTAACTGGGCTGCATCACTTTAGGCATTTAGTAAATGTACTGGTCAGCTTTCTCACTGATAGGACAGAATAACTGACATGAACAATTTAAAGAAGGACAAGTTTATTTTGGCTTACAGTTTCAGAAGTGTTATGGTTTGTGTCGGCATGTACCCCCAAATCCTCATGCAGTCATGGGGAGGGCTTCTAGGATTTGTGATTGATCCATGATCCAGTGCTGGGATTATGCATGTGAGTGCTACACCCATCCTGGGGCAGGTAGTTTACATACAATGTAAGGGAGCAAAAGAGGCTGCTTGCCGCCATTCCTTCTTTTTGCTCTTGTTGTTTTTTCTGTGTTCCGCTGCCATGAACCCTTGCCCTCTGCCATGTGCCACTCTGCCTTGGAACCAGACCAGTATGGACTGAAACCTCCACAATCTGTAGGTTAAATGAACCTTTCCTTCCTAATTTTGGGTGTCAGGTCTTTTGTCCCAGCAATGAGACAAAAGTAACCAAGACATGAGGCTTCAATCTTTGGTCAGGTAGCTTCAAGGAAAGAATATTATGGAGAAAGAGCAAGGCAGAAGAAAGTTGCTCACTTTGTTAATGACAGGAAGCATGCTTGCAAAAGAAACACCTTGCAGAAGCATACCCCCAGCAATCCACTCAACTCCTAACATCACATTCAGCTGTGAACATCAGTGGAGTGAACCCCCAGTAGGTATAGCGCCCCATGATCCAATCACCTCAGCACATGTCTCATAACCCCAGGAAGTTGACAAAATTAACTGGCACAAATCTTCCCCTTGTCAATTTGACACCTAGTCACATCTCCTTAAGTGGTACTTGTTCTCCAAATAAACATAATTAACCAAGTCATAATTCTACCTAACATGATGCAACTATCCTGGGTACAACCAAAAATCTAATAATCCCTTCACCAAAGTCTCAAAAGTTCCACCATTGCTGAAATGTCCAACTCAGAGTCTCCTCTGAGACTGAAGGCAAATTCTTAGCTGTGAACTATAGTAAAAATCAAGCACAAATTACATATTCTCAAGATGAAACAGAACAGGGTAAAGAGACCCATTCAAAAAAGGAGATGAATAAGGAGCCAGAAAAGAATAGGACCCAAAGTGAGATAAAAACCCGGTGGGGCAAGCACTAATTCCTCTAACTCTATATCCAGCATCCAAGACACATGGTGATAAAATGTGAGTGCAAGAGGGCTTGGTTAGCCCTAATGGTATGACCTTCCTGTTAATAGCCCACATGGTCCCTTTATCAGACTGCTTCTGCACTCTGCCTTCATCTTTTCTCAGCAGATATTCCATGTTCCTGACATCTTCAACTTTGTGGGGTCTCCACTGTACCTTCAGCTTCATCTCTACAGCTCCACATACCACCCTCTAAGAAGTATATCGCCTGGACAACTAGGCTGTCCCTTGAAATCTTGGTGGAAAACTCTGTGATGCCACAACTTTTCCATTCTGCATGCCTGAAATGGACAATAGTAGGTCTGCCACTAGCTTGAGAAGTAACCAGGCATCCTTAGACAGTGGCAGCAGTGGCCTCTAAATGCATGGATGACTGAGCACATTGAAATGAATCCCAGGGAGGAGCAAATCCCTTGATGGTCCTTCTCCAGCAGGGGTATTAGGACCTTTCATCTCAAGTTAAACATTTGTGCTTTTGCACCCATAAGACTGTAATAGATGAGATCTTGCTTATTCCTCAAATGACCTCAAAGCATCTTTCTTCTTATCTTGATTTAAAGTACTTATTGTCTTTTTGATGGTGCCAAACTCTTCAGCAACCTAATTTCCTTTTTAAAAAAATTACACATTTTTTTCTGGCTAAAATTTAAGCTTTTCAAATCTTTCTGCCCTGCTTTTTCTTCCCAATTCTTCTTACAAATATGGCTAAAACCAGCCTGTAATATCTACATTACATCCTGAAAACTGAGCTTCACTGAAATTTCTCTACCAGATCAATTAGCTCTCCACCTTTAAATTCAGCCTCACACAATGTCTTAGTACATGGACAAAATGTGGATCATTTTTTGCTAGAGTATAACATGCCTGGACTCTAGGTCAATTCCCAACAGAGTTCCCATTCCCATCTGAAACCTCATGAACTTGGCCTTTATTGTTTGCATTCTTATCGGCATATTGGTCCTCTGAGCCCTGAATAGGGTCACCCATTAGGCTCTGCTTATAGCAGTTTTAGGTTTCCTGAAGCCTACTTCTCCGATCTATTGTAAACTCCTGCAAACCACTTCCAATGGCTTTTAAACAACATGGTCAAGTAGTCATGACAACAAGCCCACTTCTCTGGTACCAATTTTTGGATTCATTGGTTTTTCTGTTGCTGGGACAAAATAACTGCTACCCACAACTTAAAGAAAAGGTTTATTTTGGCTCACAGTTTCAGCAGTTTCAGTTCATGGTCAGGTGGTTACAAGGCAGGAATATCGTGGTGGAGGAGCATGGCAAAGCAAAACTGCTCACTCTGTGGCAGTCCAAAACAGATCACAGGGAAATAATGTCCACAGGAAACATATCTTTCAAAGACACACCCCTGTGACCCACCTCCTCCAACTATCTTACACCGTCTACCAGAATATTCAGCTGTAAACAGGAGTGAATTAATCCACTAATGTGTATAGCATCTCCACGATCCAATCACCTCACCAGGAGCCTCTTATTAGCATCAAATTGACAATTAAGATTAACTGGTACAGCAAGATAGAACGTAATACTGGAACCTGTGATAGAGCACATCTGCTTATATAATGGTGACTAGTAATGAGAGAGAGAGAGAGAGGGGGAGAGAATGAATTGCTCAAATGGAGCACAAGGGCAGTAGGCACAAGGTACACTCTGAAAGGTATATGCCCAGGGACCTATTTACTACAACTAGGTTCCACTTCCTACAGTTTCTACCACATCCCAATATTCTACTCAGTTATGAACCCATCAACAGACTCATTGACCTTGCTAGGCATGGTGGCGCACACCTGTAATCCCAGCACGTGGGAGGCTGAGGGAGGAGGATCCTTGTGAGTTCAAGGCCAGCCTGGGCTACAAAGTGAGCTAAAGGCCAGCCTGAACTGCATAACGAGACCTTGTCCCAAAGAAAGACAAGAAAGACTCACTACCCCAATGCCCCACCTCTTAACATTGCTGCATAGAAAACAAAGCCTGTGGCACATGAGCTTTTAGAAGACATGTCATATTGAAACTGTAGCATTCCTGCAGACCCTTGGGTCCATAAAACAGTTGAATCCTTTTGTTTGAGGTTCTCTTGTCAGTGAGAAGGCCCAGACCCTGGGATACACATTAATCTTCTCTACCATTAAGAAAAATGTACCTGCATGGGAGGTAGCATCATTAGTACTGGTTTCGCCTCTTGTTTATACAATCACAGTAAATGATTAAAAGCTTGACTGTTGTTTTCACTTTGGCTTGTCTTAATCAGCCATTCAAACACATAGTGTCTCATCTGTGTCCTTGACATTATGATTATTTAAACAGATGATGATACTTTTGGGTGATATTTTAGATTTGTTGCTTTTTTGAAAATTTCAGCAAATAGGAATGCAAAACAATATCTTCAATCTGCAATATGCATCTGTAGAAAAACAACGACTGACATAACAATGAACTACTGAAAAATTTCCCCAAAAGATGGAGACCAAAAAAATGATATCATCCGTTACCATTTCTACTATTCTAGCCAGTGCAAAGAGCATTAAGTTTGAAATGAAAACTCTCTTTATTTGCATGATACGATTATATACATAGAAAATCCAAAGTCACTAATATAACTAGGACTAATAAATAATTATAATGACGCTGTTCTATATTTTGACTAGAGACTACTTACAGTGTTGTATGCACTTGCCAAAGATCATAGAGCTGTGAATGAAATGCATATGTAGAGCATATGATTAAAAATTAGTAATGTCTTAGAATGAAAAGATCAACATAAAATTTATTAGTGTTCCTGTTAGTATCAAATAACTGAAAATAAATTTCTACAAAATGATATCACATAATATGTGTAAGAAGAGATATAATAAATTATATACACAACCTCTGTGATGAGGGTAATTAAATTTCTAAATTAATGGACAAGTATGCAGGGATCATAGATCGGAAAAAATCAACTATAGTAAGATTTCATTTGCTCCTATATTGACCTATAGGATGGTAACTGCTATAAAACTCCTATAATCCTTGCCAAAAACCAAAAAGATTTTCAGTGGAAATCAACAAGATTAATCTATTAAAAGAAATAGCCAATACAGTTGTGCAGACAATCTTAAAAAGAGTAAGTTTAAAGGACTTATACTAAAGGATATTAAAAGTTATTATAATGCTAAAGTAATAAGATAGTGTGACACTGGCATAAGGTTAGACAAACAGATCAAAAGATCACACTAAAGTTACGATCTAGATTCATACACATACATTTAACTTATTTTCAATAAAGTGAGGAAGGTAATTCAATGGAAAAAGAGATTTTTGTCTTTAATATACAGTTCTTGAGCAACTGACTATCTATAACCTAAATGGAAAATCTGAATCTACAGGATTGTAGAAGAAAACATGAAAATGACTTTACAACTTTGAGCTTTAAGATATTTTTAAGACAAGGCACAAAAGACATTGAATGAAATGGCATGAGTTTCCTAAGTGTACATGATTGCTAAAAAAAATAATCTGTTCCCCTAAGATCAGTGTACATCACTTAATGTAAATTAACAACTAGATAAAATACTGTTGAAATGGAATGGAAATGTTCATAGCAGCTTTACTTTAACAGGAACAAACTGAAAACAATCCCAACAGTCATCAACAAAGTGTGGTAATTCCATACAGTAGAATACTGCTCTGCAGAAAGTAATGAATTACAAATACATACCACAATATAGATAAATCTCAAAATACTTACATTGAGTTGAAGATAACCAGAATGAAAAAAGTATACAGAAAATATGATTCCATTTATACAAAACTCTAGAAAATTATACTGCTATTAAGAAAGCTAATCATCTTGAGGATGAGCTATGGAGCTCAGCAAGGATTAAAAAGAAGCATGGAAATCTTTTGGTGTAGCCTACATGTTTGCTATCTTAAATGTGTGGATGTGTTTTCAGAGGTGTATACATATGTCACAACAAAAACTGTACACTTGAAATATGTGTACTATTTTGTATATCAATTACACCTCAACCTTCTTTAAAATTAGAGGCAGATTTGAATTCAATATAAATTTTCCTTCTGCCAAGCACTGTAGCACATGCCTTTCATCCCAGCACTCAGCATGAACCAGGAGGATCATGAGTCAGAGGCCAGCTTGAACCACATAGTGACAACCTGTCTTAAACTCTCCTCATCAACCTCAAAAAGGAATTTTCCTTCTAACAACCAGACTAACTGAGTATTAGAATTAAAAGAAAAGTCATGAGTACAACTGAAAACTGGTACCTACCCTCTATTTGAACACTTCTAGTAATGAGATACTCTTGTAACTAAATAACTTGCTGGAAAGTTGTTTTCAAGAGTATTTGTATTTTAATCCACTGACTCCAGGTTTTGCCTCCTGTTATCCAAATCAATCGACTTTTCCCTGAAGTTCAACATTTATTTAACAATTAGAGATTAACAAGAAATTAGTCCACACAATGTGATGAATGCAAATATACAAGGATCCCAATTTCGTTTTGTTATTTTTAAAATAACTACTAGTAGCTTGCTACCATTATCAGTGTTATCTTTGCAATGGTTGTAACACAAGATTGTTTCTTCAATCCCTAACACCAAACACAGAGACAAAAGTACTATTTCTGACTTGGCAATTAGATTTAAACTGGTAAGAGAAATGAGTTTAATCTGATATTGGTGGTGTCCATACATAATGGAATATTACACAGCTATAAAGAAGGATAAATTTCATATATCTGTATGAAAATGGATGCACCTGGAAAATATAATATTGAGTAAAATAATCCAGTCACACAAACTTAAATAACTCTCATAGTATCTCTTATTTGAGTAAGGCAAAGTAAAAACAGAATAAGAAATGATGGATAGGAGACAGGAGAATGAATCTTATCTTGGTTACTTTTTTTCTCACTGCTGGGACAAAATACCTGACACCCAAAATTAAGGAAGGAAAGGTTTATTTCGCTTACAGTTTGTGGAGGTTTCAGTCCGTACTTGGCAGATTATAAGGCAGAGTGGCACATGGCAGAGAGCTACAGCTCATGGCAGCAGAACAGAGCAAAAGCAACAAGCACTGAAAAGGAGGAATGGCCTCAAGCACTCTTTTCCTCTCCCTTACATATGCAAACTATCCACCCCAGGGTGGGTGTAGCTCTCACACCCACAATCAATCAACTCTAAAAGCCTGCCCCATGGCCGCATGAGGCTTTGGGGGAACACCCAGATACAAACCATAACAAATCTCATGCAAATGGAGAGGAGTCCAAGAGATCAAGGTTGAGAGCTGAGTGTGACAGGAAGGGAAATAAGTATAATAAAGGTGTGCCATGTAAGGAACCTAATAACCTCAAAGAATGTAAACATTATATACCATAATCAAGAGCTAAGATTAATATCAACAAGGATGAAAATGGGGAAAGGGGAATTAGAGGAGAACAAAGGGAGGAGAGGAGAAGGGGATTTAAAAAAGAAACAAGTTGTATTATGCATACGTATCCACTCCCCAAGATGACTCTAAATGTCATGTACTGAAAAAATGTAATTGATTTTTTTTTTGTACCAGGAATCAAACTCAGGACCTTGCACTTGCCAGGCAGGCAATTATGCCCCTGAGCTAGATCACTGGCCCTGCAAAAATATATTAATACAAAATCTGACATTTTCACTTTATGTTTTCCAGGATGGATAAATTATAAAATCATTTTACAAGCTCAAATTCCTAAACCAATGTGGTATACTAAAGAAAGGACTGGAATAGGATTCTGAAAAGATAGCTTCTATTCCTGCCTCCACAGTGAAATTACTGCATCTTTCATCAAACACACCAGTGTCCTGGAAACTGATGGAGTTGGTCTGTATAGAGCAGTGGCTTTCAAATATTTTGTTTTCAAGACTGTTTTACTCCTTGAAAAATACTGAAGACTATAAGACCTACTGTTTATACTTGCTATATCTATCAATATGTATCATATAAAAAATAAAACTGGGAGCTTGGAGTGTAACTCAGTATAGAGCATGTGCAAGCCCCTGGATTCTATCCCAAGCACCACAAAAAATTATAAATTAAAAGAGTAATATTTAAAAGAATAATTATTATTCATTCATTTTAAATTAACAGTGAACCCTTAACATGTTAACATATATATTTTTTTATGAAAAGTAGTTATATTTTCAAAAATAAAAAATATAAGCATATACATCAAAATAATTCCCAATCTCATTAGAAGTCTATGATTTGAGAAGCTGTCACACTGATAGTGGAAAATTAGTTTCTAAAATTCTAATTGTCATTTGAGAAACTCAAACTTTTCATTGGCAACAAAAGTCTGTGAGTAGTTTTCCTTAAAACAGGCCCACTTTGTTCATTTTTGAAAAAGTGTCTATCAAATACCCAAGTCTAAACAATAATAGTTTGTTTTGTCTCAGGTTTTCCTTCAAGTAAAAAATGTATTTCATGAAAAATATCAGTTCAGCCCACACCTGAAACAACTGCTCAAGTGCTTTTTCTAAAAACATCCATCTTACTTCAAATTATGGAAGTACTTTATATATACTTCCTAGTTTGTCATACATAAGGTTAAAAAGATGTGCACGTGTTGAGTGTGGTGGCACACGCCTGTAGTCCCATGTACTCATGAGGCCGAAGCAGGAGCTGTAAGTTCATGGCCAGTCTTGGCAACTTAGTGAGACCCTGCCTCAAAAAGAATTTTAAAACACAGTTGGGGATGTGTCCTCAAGGGTCAAAACCCAATAAAATTAATGCTAAATTGAAATACATATAATGGTTAATCTTGATTATCAATTTCACTGGATTGAGAAACCCCTAATAAATTAGGAAAGCATGCTGTTGGGTGTCTCTGATAGTTTTACCACAGACAACTGGCATGTGGGACAGAAACCTGAAAAGGTGGATCCACTTGTGGGGGCACTATCCAAAAGGTTCTTGCTGGAGCTGGCTCTTTCCCTGTCTCTCTTTCTTACCTTTCCTGGCTGCCATGAGGTGAGCAGCTATTCTCTGTGATGTCTTTCTGCCATGATCTTTCTCCTTCACCAAGACCTAAAAGTGGAGGCAGCTGGCCATGGGCTGAAACTCCTGAAGACATGAGCCAAAATAAAACTTTCCTCCTGTGATGTTTTTTCTTTTCAGTATTGAGGAATGAACCCTGGGCCTGTACAATTAGCCATATCTTGAGCCCCATCTTTTTTAAAATTTTGAGGCAGGTTATTATTAAATTGCCCTGGCTGACTTTGAACTTGGGGTCCCCCTACCTCAGCCTTCCAAGGAGCTGGGATTGTAGGCTTGTGCCACTGCACCTAGCTCTCTCAATTATTTTCGTCAGGTATTTTTTCACAGAAACAAAAAGCTGACAAACACGACCTTCTTACGTAAAATTGGACTGTTCTCCCCCTGAGTACTATGTATGAAGAATACAATTAGTAGGACAATTTGGTACATTTTACCACTAGCTTTAGCCACCATCACTGCAAATGTGTACATAGTTGATTGAACTGTACCATTCCTTCATATATTCGCCAAAGAAAGAAAGACTGAATTTATAGTGTCACAATTCACAGTAGCTAAACTATGGAAACAGCCTAGATGTCTGTCAATAAATGATGTTGTCTTGGTTACTTTCCTCTCATTGCTGAGACAAAACATCTGACACTCAAAATTAAGTGAGGAAAGCTTTAGCTCACAGTTTATGGAGGCTTCAGTCCATAATCAACTGGCTCCAAGGCAGGATGGCAGGGCAAAGGGGCAATAGTTTAAGGCAACAGAAGACAGAAAAAGCAACAAGAGCAAAGGAGGGGAGAATAAGACCCTTTTCCTTCCTTGTATTATAAGCCGGCTACCCCACACCCAGAGCAGGTGTAGTATTCACACAATCTCTATGCCCTCCTCTTGCACAGGATGAGGATGTTTACAAAGGATGGACCCTGGCTTCCTGCTGAGTCGTCAGTTAATTAAACTTCTAAACTTCTCAAGTTGACACAATGTATCAACCATTACAGATATAGATATATATGAATATATATATAAATATACATGAACATATATGAATATATATTCATATATATGAATATATATATTAATATTATTGATCCATAAAGGAGAATTACATCACATCATTGGCAGGAAAATGGATGACATTGGAAAACATTATATTAGAAAAAATAAGGCAGCCTGAGAAAGTTAAATATCAGATATTTTCTCTTAACTGAGAAACCTAAAATATAAATAAATAAATATAATAAAAGAGAGATGATAGGAAATTAGAAGGCAAACTCTTAGAAATGGGGAAGTGGATGGGAAAGGGGGTAAGAAAGGGAAAGGAAGTAAAGAGATCGAAAATGACCAAGATATATTATATACATGTACCAACTTTCCAAAATGAACATTACTATTTTGTAGTAAAACATGAACTAAAAATTAATTTCCTTAAAAAATTTTTGATATTTAACAAACATATCAATTGCACAGAAATATTTTATCCTTTTGGGACAGGAATTATTTCTTCCTTGACTTGAGTAGGATTCTACCACTTTTGAACTTTTCTAGGCAACCACATGTTTTGGCAGAAGTGACTGGTCTTTGTCAGTGACTGGTCTAACTTTACTTACATGGCCTTATTCCAGTACCACATATACTGGGGGGTAAACACACATACAGCACAGTTCTAAGCAATACATAGGTGGAGGTATGAAACTTTTAAGAATGTTTTCATTGCTGCTAAAAGGCATAAACAAAAACAGTTCATATACTTTTTCTGCTAAATGTTGTTTCTGTATGTGACTCCTAGAATTACAGCAGCCATGTTGTGAGCTTTAAAGGCAATATGCTTTTAATCAGCTTAATAGGCATAGTATAAAGAGCAAAAGAATTAAAAATCCAAAATCCTTAATGGTGTCATTATTTGGCTGTATACCCTACAAGTTTATGTTATGTGAGCTAATTTTTTTTCTTTATTTTTTTGATTTGTTTTGTTTTTGGCACTGGGAATTGAACTCACAACCTCACACTTGCCAGGCAGGTGTTTTGCCCTTGAGCTATATCTCCGGCCTTTTTTCTTTATTGTTTAAGACAATTTTATGTTTTCTACCATATTCAACAGGAAGTAGTCTATCTGATAGAAGAACGAATTAGTGTGCGTCTTTCTATATACAAAAACATTTTACTGTATCAATTAGATTGCAAGTTTATGACAGAAAAAGACCTCCCTTCCTTTAGAAAAATTGTGGAGGATCATAAATACAGAATATAGTGAAGTACTTAGTAATGTCCTCAAGACCATCCCCCCAAACTTCCCGATCTCCTTCAGGCCTCATTGTCATGGATATTATGATAAATTCTTAGTGGTGTGGTGGTACAGGCCTATAATGGCAGCACTCTGTGAGAGACAAGAGGTTCACAAGTTTGAGCCCAGGTTAGCAATTTAGAATACCCTGTCTAAAAAGAAAACAATAACCAAAAAAAGAGAAAAGCAAATTCTAGGAGCAAACCAGTCACTTCTCTTACATATAGAAAGATTATTACTTCATTGAATTATAACACGATAATACGCTTAAATGGATTTCTTAGAGTCTTATTTTATTACTCATTGTCAAAAACATCATTTTATTAACCAGAGTAGCACATTTTCATGAATCATGCTTTAGTCCCTTTATAAATTAAAAAGTAAATCTAGTATTTATATTTCATTCAGTGAAAAATTAAATTTAGCTGCATACCTATAATCTCAGCACTTTGGCAGGCTGAGGCTGGAGATCACAAGTTTGAGCCCAGCTTCGACAATGAAACAACTTAGTAAGATCAGTGGCTCAGTGGGAAGGTCCTGGGTTTAATCGCAGTACAAAAAAAAAAAAAATTAAATTTAGCAAAACTCTGTTTTATTTATATAATTTGCTTTTGGTTGTCTTTAATTAGCAAATAACAAGGGATTTAGGGTTCTCATTTCAACAGGGTAGCAAATTCCATCACAGACTATACTTCTGGTTCAAGGCCAGCAGAAGTTGCAAAAGGAATAATGGACAGTTGGATGTGGACAGATTCTGAAGGTAAATACAGTCAAGCATTGATGCATAAAATGAGAATCTGGTATGTTAAAATGAACAGAGCCTATGTGTCTGATATCACATAAAGACACTTCACAAAATAACCTCAGGAATTACAGCCATTAAAAAAAATCTTTATAATACACATTTAGCCAAATGATTGGGTAGTTCATTTATAATGTTAATCAGCAAGAATATATTTTCAAAAACCATTTTTGTTCTATGGTTCCTATTTTCAGAAGGGAAGAGATGATGGAATAATTACATTTTTAAAAGAAAATCATTAGAGAATAGGGTGAAATCAGACAACCACCTGGCAATCAATTGAGCATCAATTCCATAGTCACAGCGGTAGAGAGGAAAAAATTATTAATATTGTCTCATAGGCTCTCTTATACACTACTGATATGAGTATAATTAGTAAACCATTCTGGAAAGTAATTTGGCAAGGGCAGATCCCTATCATTCACAAATGTAAAGGTCCTTTACTCAACTGCCACCTGGAAAACTCATAACGACAGACAGTTTGTGATTGTGCAGAGTAACACATTTGAATTGCACATGCTACAGGGCTAAAAAGCAGACCAAATTCATTTAGTTATTCAGGAAATGCAGGGAAAACAAAACGGATTGGGAATTTCTTGTTCCATATGTACGTACAAGTTTGATTTCCTAAAAAGAGGAGAAGGCTGGGGTGTTATCAATCCAAAGAGGGAGTTTCAAGAGTATCACTAAAGTGAGATGAATGCGAGGGACAGTACTAAGCAAAGGCACACCTATTTAAGTGTAAACTTGATAAGCACAACTACAGTGCAGGAGATGGAAAAGGCAATGGAGATGAAAGACAGAAGGAACTTACATTCAAAAACTCTCCTGGGAGACAGGAACTCTCAGTGAATAGGAAGCATGACATGACCCTGACCCTTACCTAGCTCTGTAGGTAGGAAGAGGTAAATGGAAGAGGCATTCAATGTGCACAGGCTCCGTATTCTATCCAGGGCAAAAAGTAAGGGGATGAATAGTTTACAAAATTAAAAGTTGGGCCCCTGTAGATAAATGGCCTAAGAAGTTATATGAATGACTTACTCAAAGATAGCCCAAATCATGTGACCAATTAGAAAGGTCATGGAAAGGTCAGTGGGAATTATTCAGCTTTTCATCATAACTTTAGTTTTCTCTAACTCCAATTAATCATGTTCAAAACAAGTTGACACCA
Source organism: Chinchilla lanigera (assembly GCF_000276665.1). Lineage (NCBI taxonomy): Eukaryota > Metazoa > Chordata > Mammalia > Rodentia > Chinchillidae > Chinchilla > Chinchilla lanigera. Next base: position 7,399,675 of record NW_004955490.1, read on the forward strand.
AGATATTTAATAGTCAAGAGTCCAGAAATTAACACAAGAACAGAATACTAAAAGATGTTAAAAAAAAGAAACAAATTACCATTACAGGAAAGCCCAACAGAATCATAGCAGACTTCTCAACACAAACCCTCCAGGATAACTTGAAGTATTTCAAGCCCTAAAAGAAAACAACTTCAACCCCAGAATGATGTCAACAATCAAAAATCAATAGCCTTCCTATTGAGTAACAAACTCAGTGAGAAATTAGGGAAACACCCTCCACAATGGCATCCAGAAAATGAAATACCTAGGAATCAATCTAATGAAGAAAGTAAAAGACCTCTACACTGAAAATACAGTACTCTAAAAAGGACATTGAAGAGGTTATCAGAAAAAGCTTAGGTAGGAAGAATCAATAACGTGAAAATGGCCATTCTTCCAAAATTATTATAGTGATTTAACGTCATGCTGATCAAAATTCCAATAGCATATCTCGTAGATTTAGGGAAAATAATTCTAAAATTTATTTGGAACCAGAAGAGACCTAGAATAGCAAAGGCAATCCTCAGTAACAAAGGCAAGGCAGGAAGTACCACAGTCCCTGACTTGAAATTATATTACAAACAAAACTACCCTGATAAAAACAGCATGGTACTGGCAAAAAAAAAAAAAACAAATCTGATGATCAGTGGAACAGATTAGAAGGTGCAAACACAATGCCAGACGTATTTATTTTTGATAAAAGAGCCAAATATATTCACTGGAAGAAAATATCCTCTCTACTAAATGGTGCCAGAAAACCTGGGTTTCCACATGCTGCAGAATAAAATTAGACCCATATCTTTCACCATGCACTAAACTAAAATCAAAATGGATCAAAGATCTAAATATTAAAACAGAAACATTAAATCTTCTGGAAGACAGAATAGGTAGAGCTTTTGAAGACTTTGGTGTAGGCAAAGACTTTATGAACAAAACCCAAATCACATAGGAACCATCACAAAGAATCAACAACTGGGATCTCACCTTATTAAAAAGCTTTTATACAGCAAGAGAACCACGAAAAAAGTGAAGAGACAACCCACAGTGTGGTAAAAAAACTTCGCTAGTTGTTCCTCAGACAAAGGACTGATATAGACGTTAATATAGACTAATATAGAAAATCTAGAGAATATACATAAAGAACTCAAAAAAATCAGATCCCCCCAAATTGAAAGACCCAATCCAAAAATTGCCATCCGAAATAAATAGGCAATTCTCAGATGAAGTAGAAAGAGCAAAAAAAATATGAAAAAATGCTCACCATCACTAGTCATTCAAGAGATGCAAATTAAGACAACATTGAGATTCCATCTCATTCCAGAAAGAGTGGCTATTATCTAGAAATCAGCAAATAATAAATGCTGGCAGTTTGCAGCAGGGGTGAAGGAACTCTTCTCTATTACTAGTGGGAGTGTACTGGTGCAACCACTGTGGAAATCAGTGTGAAGATTCTTCAAAAAACCAGGACTACAGGTTCCATTAGGCTTAGCTATTCCCCTTCTGAGTATCTTCCTGAAAGAATTAAAAGCATCAAAGCCAAGCAATATGGGAAAACCCACATTTATAGTGGCACAATTTGTAATAGCTAAATCTTGGAAACAGCCCAAATGCCCAACAACTGATGAGTGGACAAAGAAAATATGTCTTTTTTTTTTCTTTACAATGGAGTACTACTGTGCCATAAAGAAGGATAGGCTTGAGGCATTTCTAGCTCAGTAGATTCACCTTGGGACCATACTCTGAAGTAACATAAATCAGACATACATGTGTAAATACTTCATTGTTTCTCTGGTATGAGAAACCAAAAGTGTAAATAAGGGACAAAATGTATAATGGACATTGCAAAATAGGAAGAAAATGTTCAAATGGGAATGGAACCAGGAAGACGGGAGGAGGAAAGGAAGAAAGGAAAAGAATAAACTGAGAAAAAAAGGAAAAGTGGAAACAAAGCTTTTGTAAATAAGGAGGGGAAGAAGGGTTGAGGGAGGGTAGTGGAATGGGAAAAAAGGATCAAGCTATATCATGTACAGGTACAAATTCCCTATGATGAATATGATCAGCATGTGTACCTAAAATGTACCAATAAATTTAATTAAATTTAAAAGAAAAGAAAAAAGTAAAACTTGAACACTATTGGTGGGAATACAATTCTGTATAGCTATTATGGAATGAAGTAAGAATATTCCTCAAAGAATAATACATAGAACTATCATATAATCTAGCAGTCTCATTCCTAATCTAGCAGTGTATATATTCAGAACCCCCGAACGTGGGAAACAAAGCTTGAGTCTGGCGCCTTAGACCACTTGGCCATCCTGACACTCCTGAGTATATATTCAGAAGAAATGAAATCATCTTGTTGAAGAGACACCTATCTCTTCCCATTTTCACTGTATCACTATGCTCAATAGAAGGAAATGGGAACAACCAAATGTTCAATGGATGAGCAGATAATAGAAAATGTGGTACAGAGCTGGGGATACAGTGCAGTGGTAGGGTGTATAAGGCCTGGGTTCAATTTCCACCATGGAAGGAAGGAGGGAGAGAAGGCAGAAAGGGAGGGAGGGAAGAGAGAGGGTATCCTGTGATTAACAAAAAGTAGATGGAACTGGAGATCATTATACAAAGTAAAATAAGCCAAGCACAGAAAGACTGGTACTGCATGATCTCACTCACATGTGACATCTAAGAAAGATGATTTCATAGAAGTTGAGAGTTCAATGATGGTTACCAGAGGCTGGGAGAGTAGAAAGGAGAGTGGCATGAGGAAAGACTAATAAATAGGTTCTAAATTACAGTGAAATAGGAGACAGAAGTTTAGTATGAAATTGTTCTCTAGGGTGACCATAGATAATGATACTTTACTATACATTTCAGAACACTAAAAAAGATTTTAAATGTTTTTATCATAAAGAAATAATAAATGGCAGTTTGAGAAGATTTAAACCAATTTAAACATTACTCTAAGCATACATGTATCAAAACTTCACATGACACCCTATAAATAAGTACAATTTTATGTATCAGTTAAAATTATTTTAAACTTAAATAAAAAGGTAGTACTTGTACTTTGAAAAAGTGAAAGTAATATTATCTCCCTATCAAATTTTAAAGTAACCACTAAAAGTCTGCCATAAATCATGCGATGAGATAAGCTTTCTAAATATTATGGCTTAGTGCATATGTCAAAGTTTGTTTCTTTGTTTGTTTGTTTTGGTATGGAGGAATCAAGCTCAGTACCTTTGCTTCACCTGGCAGGTGCTCTGCCACAGAGCTACATCCCTGGCCCAAAGATTTTTAAAATCCTGATAGCTTCCTCCCTGGCCCAAAGATTTTTAAAATACTGATAAAAATTTAATTAAATACTGATCCCTGGCCCAAAAATTTGTAAAATACTGATTCAAGGAAGTGGTAGTGATTTTAAAAATTAAAAATATAAAATAGCAAAGTTCAAGGAAGCCCTTGTCAGAAAAAAATCACTATATAAATTGGTTAAATGAACAAATGCTATACATATACTTATTGCTTTGAATTAGTCTATAATAAAGAGAACAGATAAAGTCCCATTAAATAAAATGTTTCTAAAATGAATATACATAAATACTAAGCTAGGAGAAATATATGTAGATACTAAACAAGAGGGCTAACTACTACAAATGTTGAAATACAGGTACAGCTGATACAATAGGAAGGGAAAGTTTCACGGGATTTTTAAATCTATTCTTTCTAGTATACACACTCCCTGAAAGTAGGGAGCCATTCTTATTCACTTTTATTCATGTGTCTAGCATAAAATAATTTTGTAGATAGTATACATCCATAAGGGCAGAAACAGAAAAATTATAAACACAATTCTGAATACTTGGGATTTGCTGAACAAATATCTGCTGAATGAATGTAAACATTATTTTGGTACTGAGCAAAGACTTGGATCCATAGTATCCTAATTAAGATGAAAAACCACGACATGTATGCAGTACTCAAAGCATTGTAGGAAATCTCACCTAGGCTGGATAATGCAATGAAAAAGATTGGATGAGTGCAAAGATCAACCTTCAAAACTGACCTTCAAAATCAGATAGAGAATTAATGTAGCAGGAAACAGCAAGTCAAGGAGCTAATGTATAGCTCAGTGGTGGAAAATGTGTGAGATCCACAGTTTAATCCCCAGTGGATGCACACAAGTGTGTGTGCGCATGCGCGCACGCACACACACACACACACACACACACACACACACAAGCACAAGCACACAAAAGAAATGGCCAGGGCTGGGTATGTAGCTGAGTGGTGGAGCACTTGTGTGGCATGTGACAGGCCCAGGTTTGACTACCACTACCACAAGATAAAAGGCAATCGCAAGTTGATAAATAGTTTGTAACAACAAAAGTGAAATATTACTCTTATGAAACGTTTTACATAAAGTGTCACTTTATCCTCAAGATGATCTGTGAGATTGGTGTTATTTCCCCTTTTCCGATGAAGATATTAAGGCTCATAGGTTACCACTTGTTAAAAATTGGATTCTGGATCTGACTCTAGAAGCCAAGCTCTTAAAGACTCTGAAAAAAAAAATATATATATATGTATACAAAATAGTTAAAATACTTATACTATTAATTTATCTTATTTTATTGAAAAGAAAGTTTTGTGTTAATGTTGCTTGGACAATTAGATGTTCATATCTTGAATTCTGAGTAACTAATTTGAAGATAACAATAAACAATGTATTAACCATTGTTACCCTCCTATTATGTTGTTTTGAAATTTGGGGTTTTTTTTCTCTTTAAATTAAAAAAAAATCTCAGAAAAAAACATGAAACATGTCTGGGGAGATATATCAGAAAATAGCAAGATCCCACTACATGAAAAATATATATTTATTTAGTGGTCTTGGACTACCGTCAGAAGTATTGTTATAAATTTGTGGTTTTCAAGTAAGAGAGACAGATAGACATTCCATAAAATTGATGAAGGGGAGATAGATATATATCCTAGTTCTGTGTGCCGAGAACTAAAAGCCTTGACACCACAATGGCAGTCAGCATGCCTAGCACTCAGATCTCGGTTTCTAAACACCTTTCTTCAGTGAAACGAATTAGACCTCTTTGGAGAAATGGCTCATTCCAGGATTGGAACAAGAACTGTAGAAATGAGTTTAGAATATTTTGTGCCACCAGAAGATGCTCAAACAATAATGGGAAAACAATAAGACATGGCGGCAACTGTCTGTAATCCCAGCTCTTGGGAAAGAGGAGGATCACAAGTATGAGGCCAGCTTGGGCTACAGAGCAAGTTCTAGGCCAACCTAGACTAGATACGGAGACCCTATCTAAAAATGTTGGAAAAAAAAATGAGGGAAACACATTGAAAGTACATTGAAGCCAATTGAAGTGATGATTACTAGCCAAATCTGGAGTAATTTCAGCCAAAAAAAAACACTAAAAAGAGCTAATTAATTATAGTGCATACAATAAAACAAATATTCATTAACTCTCTACTGCTATAAGCAAGTGAATAGATAAATATAAATAGATAAATGATTAAAAATTAATACTGGAAAAGGAAAAGTTATAGAGTAAAATTTAATTAAGTAGTTGACATAGAATATGTATAAAAATTAACAGCACCATTTGGCAAATGTTACTATAATAATTATTCAACATAGAATCAATAGATACTAAAATTAGTGAGCAAAAGTGTGATGATAAATAGATTATTTGCACTGTCTCACAATACTGCCCTGTATAGTCTTGAAAGACGTGCTCATTCTGTAAATACACAGGTCAGAAATAAAGACTTTATAGCAGATAAATCCTGCAGACATTATCATAACCACGATATCCAAGTTAAGTCAAGGTAGAGTCTTGTGTCTTGCACGTACAGAAATCAACAGCCAAACAAAAACAGAAGAAAAAACATCCACACGCTTATACAGTACCAGGACAGATACATATTGATACATAAATGGATGAAGAAGGTTAAAGATACACAGCTATTTGAGTGAACAGAACCAGGTATGAAAGAGTAGATAAACTGGTAAAAATTCAAAAATAAATTGAGCATTTCAAGCAAAAATGTGCCATCATACCCACATACCCTGTTTTTTCACAACAGACATGTTCCTGAAAAGTTCAACATAAGGGAAATTACTGTAGAAACGGAGTAATTAAAAGAGTCATAAGGCAAATCTTTCTCAAAATACCTACCTTTTCTAGTGCACCCGGTATTGAACACAGGGCCTTTGCACTGAGCTATATCCTATCACCAATTTGTATTTTTTATTTGGAGAAAGTTTCTCCCTAAGTCACTAAGTTGTCCAAGCTGGTCTCAAACTTTCGTCCTCCTGTCTCAGCTTCTCAGAGTGCTGTGCTTACAGGGAGTGCCACTATGCCCTGCATATTTAACTTTTCATATATTGTGATTGCATGAAATCATACAATATGGAGCAGCAACCGGTTTTAGATTCTTTTAAAGTTATTTCACTCTAAACAGACACAAATACAGAGATCAAATTCTGATCTTTTTAAGTCCAAAGCTCTTTCCATTACAGTATGCTGCTTCTACTAAAGTTGGCAAGAGATATAACCCTCATTATTTCTATTGCATCCTCCGTGTTTTGAAAAAAAATAGTAGCAGTGATCCACACAGTGAACCTTAAATAAATCTCTATGGATTACATAAAAAGGAGGTACTACAGGACAGTTGATAAAGGCAAGGGACCTGGAATTGAACTGTCAGAATTCACATTTTCCAGCTCTACAATTTATTGTTAATGTCTCATGAAACCTCTACGATTTTTAGTTTTCTCATTTGTAAAGTGGGAATAAAAATATGTACCTCATACGTCTGTTTTGAAGACTAGGAAGAGCAACTAATTAGCATGTATGAGGCCCTGGGTTCAACTCCCAGTACCACACACACACACACACACACACACACATACACACACACAAATAATTATACCAACATACATTACAATAACTAGCAGCACAATATCAGGCACATAATAAACAAAATGGAAACTATAATGATAATGAAGACAATGATGACAAATTCTTCCTTTGGAGCAATATACTTCATAGAAGAACAATTATTTCATGGCCACAAACTACACTCCTATCCTTGATGAATTCTTGCCACTGGTCACAATACACACAGTTCATTTATATTAGTGTAAACTGTCCACCCTACCGGGCATAAAACAACTAATATTTCTGTAGAAGTAGTATAATTTTACATATTATCCATATATCTAAGTACATATTCTTATGTGAATAAGTCTGTACAAGTGTAATTATCTTTACATGAAAATACTCCATGTCAGTCGCTAGAACTGACTTTTTTCAGCCAATAGTTGCTAAAATGTTGTGCTGACCTTTCAGTTTAAAGGGTTACTTTATTCTACCTAATGAACACTTTACATAAAAAAAATCCCACATAGTTGTGATTTCCAAATTTTGGATGAGTTCCAGATAAAGAAATCACATAACCATGGAAAAGGAAACCAATTTAAGCAGCAATGCACCTCTTAATACAAAATCCTCCATGCTAGACTACTTCAGTCAACTATTAGTCCCACTATCATCCAATTTACTCTGGATAAGGTCAGCAGTATCCCTGGAACCGTATGCAGAAGAGATACCATTCATATTTTTGAGATAATTAAAACATTCATCTTAACTACTGATGTGTGAAGCAAGAAAAATAAATTCCTAGTTTTAATGGAGACAGTATATTTTGATACAAAAAATGGGATTAAAATGTCCTTTAAAATTATATAAGAAGAAAAAGGAAAAAATGTAATTTACTTCATAACCATTCAAGTGTCACTTTAAGAATCCAAGAAAACAAGCTGGCTCCTAAATTTTGTCAATCATTTAACATAAATTGACTTTACATGAATTGGCATGTGCTGTTGTTACACACACCTGTATAGTCCATATTTGTTGTACATTTATTAACAGCAAGATCAAAAGAAAAAATATTTAATGAAAAATTCACAAAACCATTCCCTCTCCGCCAAATGCCAGAGGAGTAGGTACCAAGATATTCTCAAATTGAACTATTTTCAACAGTACAATTGTAATTTAATCCAACAGTCTGTAACACTATTGACTGGCTAAACCTTAACCCATTAAAGATGTTGGGCATAAAAAAGTTCTTGTAAATCACTTATCTACTTGGATAAAGGAAAACTATTCAATGCATAATTTCAAACATCAGATATGCACAGGTTTTCAGCATATTTGAAATGATCACCTTGTGGCACACAGTAATATGAAAGTTTGCATACCCTGAGTACACACTTGATGAAGGACAGAAAGAGAGCATTGTGATCTGAGGTGTGCTAAGCACTACAGGGAAACTACACTAAAAGTGGACCCAGTTAAGTTATAACACAGCAGCTGCACCTAACAAACTGAGTCACCCAACCATGTGAAGGCCTAAGCCATAATCTCTTATTAAAGTACTTCTTAAACCATCCGTTATGATCACTCAAGTATAACGTTTAAATAATTTGTCATACTTATTATTTAGAGCTCCAGTGAAATTAAGGATGATAGGCTTCAGGCCAGTGAATATCTGCTGTGACAAAGCCACTCATTCCCTTATATCTGCCTTTCATCATCATCAGGACAGGGGATGAGAATATCCAGATCCCCTTTAAAAGATATATTGACACTTCATTCTACATTCTCAAAACCAAGTTGAACTTTTTGCTCTGTCATTTCACACGTACATTCTCCTCAGTGGTCCTTTTAACTTAGACTGCTCATTCTCCTTTGAAAACACGCAATTCTTTTCTTTTAATTAGGTGAAGGGCTTACTTGTTAAACAGGTGATGGGCATACTCTAGATTTACTCAGGTGCCTTTGTGAATTAAAAAAAGAAAACAAAAGCCCATAATTTAAAAAAGAGGGGGAAAAAAAAGCAAAAGTCTGAAGCCATCCGTCTTTACCTCATTCTTCCTCGTATGTTACCTTAGTATTTGTGTAACAAGGCTGTCAAAAGGGGAAAGAAAGCAGGTCAGTAGCTATACTGACCTAACGTGGGGGATAGATTCCTATTGCTTAAGGAAAAAGTAAAGGAGAAGAACTTCATCTGGGAGCTTAACACTTTGATAGAAGCAGGATTTTAGAAGAGCCAAAATATTAAGCTATAGGCAAAGTTGAAAGAGTGCGTGGGCTGCGCACAAGTAAGTGAGAAGGTTAGGCAGGGAAACACCCGAGGGCGGAGGGAAAAGTTTTAAATACTCACCAGAGCCTAGTGAGAAATTAAGCTAGCCCCAGAAGAGCTAGCTTTAGGGAAGAGAGCAGCCCTATTTTTAAACACGTAAAATTCTCCCTTGAGCTTCAGAAGGCTTGCCTTACCAGAGTAGTAAATAATGTTTATTCCTAAATAAGTGAAAGCAAATTTGAGTTCCCTAGCGAAGGCCAAGGAGAAAGAGAGGTAAAAGGACAAGAAGTGATTTCAGCGCGAGAGTGCGGTGATGGGGGCTGGGGGAGGACTTACCGCAGCCTCTGCGGGCTGCCCCCAAAGACTCAGGGTCAGTAAGAACAAGCCGGCGGCCAGGCTGACTCCACGCAGTTTCATTCTTCCCTGGCTCCTGCAGCTCCTTCAGCACCCGCACGAAATCCCTGGCTGACTCTGACCGATTGACATAATCTTGAGGATTTATTGAGAGAAAGCTTGAGCCACAGTGGGTCAGCGGGTGTTCCAATTGTGCCAGTCGGCTTGGGTGAAGAGAAAGAAGCTTTTTAAGAGTGGAGAAGAAAAAATAAAAGTAAAAAAAAGTAGTTGTGCTCCCCTCCCCCCTCCCCTCCCCAAAGCCAGTCTCTCCGGAGCACCTTTCCCTTCTGTTCAGACTTGCAAACTTTTTCCTCACTCAAGTCCTACAGATCTACTTTCCTCCCTCTCATCCCCCCCACCGCACTGACCCCTCCCCGCCTGCACGGGGGAATTTGAGTATCACTCCGCCACAGTTTTAGACTGCACCAGCAACCTGCGAGGGAGTGACGCTCAGTTATTTGGAGGAGGGAAACTTCTAGACCACTGGGCTGAGTATTATGAGTCCAACCAGGAAGCGTTTCTTTTCGTTAATTTACACCTTACGTTGACCCTACTTTCCCCCGCCCAGTCCCGCCGTCTTTCGTGTGAGTATCAAGCTAATTACAAATAGACCTGAGTAGGGACTATTTTTTTAAGCGGATGAATCTCAGAGAGAGACACTGCTTTTTATTGTTAATAATTAGAAACAAATTTTGGTGGCTGCTGTCTGGGTTAAGGGTCTTGTCTGTCTACAAAGTGCTCACTGGGCAAAGTTTCTATACACAGGCATAAGATGTGAAAATATTGGAAATAATATAAACGAAGATGAAAATGAAAATATATATGGGTGAATACGTCATGTGTGTGTGATACATGTGTAAGATTTGGAGGCATTCTCTAGATTAGTAATTATTATATGATTGGATGCTATGTGTGTAATACAGTCACTTTTTTTAGTCAGTTACATTTAATGCCATAATATTTACCTCCTATATTGAGCTAACATTAAGGGTATTGACTGTCTTAGTTGTGTTTCAAAAGAATTTACAGCAGAGAATTTAATAACTTCAGTGCAGTTTTTCTTGCAATGAACACAACACTTAATTGGAAATATGTATATGCAGTAGCTAGAAATTGAATCTAACATTATTTGACAATTCTGATAGTTTTTTTTTTTAAAGTATCAAATGGCCCAAGAACTATTTATGTACACCCTGGAGGGTCTTTCAGGAATTTACTGAAGAATTGTTTGAAATACTTCTCTTATCTCAGTCCCTAGGGTTAACCACTTTACAGACTTTCATAATTTAGATCTATTTTATGCGGGCCCATTCATCCTTAGGTTCTATTGACTGTAAAGTAGATCTACAAATCCAGAAACCCCCTGCCCTTCCCAAGTGCTTAGTGTGCAGCCAGTTATGGTATGCATTTCAACCTATGTGCAGGGGCACTTTGTGGCCTGTCTATGTAGGAGTAGTGTGCCTAACTCTGTGTAATTTAAGTGGTTTAAGGGAGTGTATATTGTCCAGTTGCTTAAGTCTTCATGTACAGGTCTCTAGAGACCTATGCCTGAAGTTGTGGAGACATTTGGGAATGTTGTATGTAGAGGTGGCAGAAAGTGAGAAAGACAACCAGCTGCCCAAGGGGGAGATGATTGACAGCCGACGGCCCCGCCCCTTCCCCCTCCATTCCTTTCTCTCCAGGCGCCTGGAACTATCTCCTGAGTGCTGCAAGTTGTAGAGGGCACCGCTGAGCATTTCCCTTTGGGGCAGTTCTTATCTAGAAGCTGACTTCAGTTGCTTCAAAACTGAGCTGCTTCTGCCCCTTACCCTGTTCTGAGTAAGAAAGCAGCCGCACAACATCAGCAAACCCCGATGAGCGAGCGCCGCGGAGCTGCTTAGAGTCTCCCAGGACACAGCTCCGGAGAAGCAGCAAGCATGTACCCTGGGTGAGCTGTTGCTGCCCAAACCTCCAGCTCTCCTCCTCTTTCTTACTTCGGGCTACTTTGCAGGCCGGGACTATATTTATACTTCTGTCACTGCAAAGAAAGTGGGAGCAGGCATCAAAAGGGGTTGGGTAGGTACCGGCAGGCATGGGACCCTAAAGCCCAGAGAGCCCATATTACTCACCCTCCTTCTCCCTTCAGGTTGTGGCTGCTCCTGGTTTCCTTGTGCCTGACGGAGGAACTGGCAGAAGCGGTGAGTCTTCTCCTGACCCCTTTCCCTGCTGCTTTTTTGCCCCCCGCCCCGCGCCTCTTGTGTGTTTGTGAGGGGGTTTCAGAGAGTTACACCGCGAAATGCAGTTCACACCACTCTCCTTTCCAATGGGAGTTAATAGGATTCTTGGAGAGGAATAGCAAGCACAATATTAGTCTAATGCCTTTGGAACCCAGCCATCTTCTTGTCCAAAAACTTCTTAACAGGTTGGGAAAATAAAAATAGAAGCTATAAGTTATACACATTTCGGAGCCTCTTCTGGATAATTTAAAATGAATGATGTCTGATGCCTTCTTCTGCATCGATCTGCAAAACAGAAGAAAGTTAATTTTCTTTAGTCTATGAGAACATGAATTGGCATACAACCGTGACTGTGAGAGGACAGCACCAAAAAGTGGAACTTGAAAGTGCTGCAAATATTATGGGAATTAAACTTAGTATTTTGCTTGGAAGCCCTTTGACAGTACCAGGAACTGACTGATATCACTAGGTGACGTTCAGTTTCTACCTGATGTTTCCTTTTTCTGGTTTTCTGCACCATCAGAAAATTAAAGTGGTTAGGACACACAAAAAAGTTCTAGAAGTTAACATTGAATAGGCTGTTTAGATATCATCCATCAAATCATATAGAGACTGTAGGCACAGGAATTTCTTTAGGTACCTGGTTGAAAAAAGTTTAATGGATTCCAGAAAGTAGAGAAAACTTCAATGAAATTTCTAGGATAATTTCACAAAGGTAGAGTGACCCAAATAATCAGAGATGCTGCAGTTTTCCAATTGCACTGGGTAATATGCTGGCACAGATAATGTTAACTGTTGAGTTCAAATATGAAGTTGTTCAGCTATTGAGTACTATTTCATTATTATATTTAAAAACTCAATAATAGCCAAAGTCATTTACAATAATTTATATTCCAAATGTTCATCTTGTGGGTTTTGATAATTTTAACCAATTGGCTCTATTTTTTAAAATATTTAAAATATAATTTTCAGAACCATACTTAATTCAACTTAATAAAATTGCCCAATACATTTATGAAAAAATGGCTTCCTATATCTTGGTATATGATATCTTTAAGAAAATATCAGAATAAGGTGAAATGATTACTCTTATGAAGAAAGGATAATGCCAGAAAACTTGGAATTCTAAAATTTTGAGACATCTTAATTCAGAACATCATCTCATATGTATATTCTAGATTTTGAAAGCAGAAATAATGATGTAAGGCTCTGTGCACTTTTCCATGTGATTCTGCCAGTATACTATTTATGTACTACCTTGAGGCTCAATGCTACATTTATTGAAAGTGTTAGGTTTGATTCGTTAACAGTTTGTTCTTGAATCTTGCCACTTGTAAATATGTCTTGCTTGGGGAAAAAAAATGTCTTTCAGCAAAACGTTGATTTTTTGACTCTGCCTTATCTTATTCATTGTACTTTTGCAAAAAGCACCCCAGATCATTCTAGATAGCTGAGGACTTCCTAGATACTGCATCCCTTCATATGGTGGAGGATGATGTTCTCAAATTTTCCAGGTATTACAAAGAGTTTCTAAGATCAAGCACTGCTTTGGTGTGTGGGTTCTAGACTTTGTCTCACTGTTTTACATTGTCATCTGCCTTGTCAGTGTGAATGACCATGATAAGACTGAAAAAACCTTGAGATCCAGCGATAATAGTTTACTTTTCCCTTAAGTCTAGAACTACTTCCTTCATTATTGTTTAATTTCATACAATATCTTCTTGTTGTAAAGTTTTAAATTTTTTAGTATTTTGGAAAATGGCAGAGAAAGACAGGTGTGAGAGATGACGTTCTTGGGGGAAAGTTTTTTTTTTTCTTTTACACCCTTTGAACTAGACTCTCATCTGTATTAGTTGGCTCTCATCTTCTATGCTCAATTCCGTTTATCTTACAAAGTGTTTTTCATGCTTCAGACACTTTTAAGATATTTGAATTCTCTGTACTTTGACTAAAATTAATTAAAATAACTACAATAGATAGGAACTCTATAGCATTTCATTATGAGAAAGTATTTATAGATAGGCTTGTTTTAGATGCTTTAAAGTAATATTTTTAGAATTTACATAACAGTCCTATATAAAGGAACAGAAAAGCTAAATGTTAAATTCAGGATTTAATGATAAGTTTCCGCTAAATTTCTTTCAAAGGAGTGATGATGTTCATTCAAGTGAAATATCCGTACAACTTATTGGCATAATGTAAAGCATAGGGTTTCAGGATATCATGAATCATCTTTAGTTAAGTGCCCAACTGCCCAAGTAGTCATGGTCCTTATGTTTTCTTCCCACTTTGTCCCTATCTGAATGTGCTTTCATAAGAGGCTCTAATACAACCAAGCATACTTAAGGTAAAAATTCTAGTGGGAGACTTATTTGGGTGCCTAGGAGGGTAAAGGGAGAAAACATGTCTTTATTCTCTTTTGCAGAAAGCATGAGTAAAATGCCTTTAGCCATATGTAAGTAAAAATCTGACTGAAATACCATCTTCTTTCCTTAAAGTTGTAACTTGTCCAAGTTGGTCCTTTCCACTATGAATTTCCCAGTTATTATACCAGTCATCAAAGTTTGAATATCATGTTAAAGAGGTACAGAGATAGACAAAATCCATTCTCACTTTAAGGATCAAAAGGAATACTTTCTTGTTTGGGGCTGTGTCTCTATGAATTGTTAAAGTGGTCTTCTGTTTTGCCTGCTAATAAATATCTTATATCAAATAACTATAAATAATTAGAATATATAGCATATATATTTGTAGGTATATAAGCACAGGATATCTATGAGATGACCAAGGATACTGGTGCAGTCACATGAATACATCATCTAGTGAATCATCAAATGACTATTTATATAGGTAATACATGGATAAGAATATATTATTAACACACCAAATATAAATATTTTAAGATAAGAACAGAGAATAATTTAGTGCATTACTAAAGAAATATGGTACCATATCGAATTTATTAGGTCTTTTGATAATTGTACTTTAATATAACTGGTTTCCATTGCAGTAATCCCATGATTTTTTTTGTATGCATTTAAGAAATCTTTTTTGCAATCCTGGGGATCAAATGCAGGGCTTCACACAGGCCTAAGCATACACTCAACCACAGAGCTACCTGCTCAACCCAAGAATATTACTCAAAAAAGAAGTCAATAGGCTTCACTAGACTGCCAAAATAATCCCTGGCATAAAAAATAACACCAAATTTAGGCGGTTGGTTTTTACAGTAAACAAATTGTCACTTCCTATGGTTGATTGAGGCAAGAAAGGACTTGTATTGACTACAACTGCCAGTAATCTTCTAGGTTTTAGGCACAACTGTGGAGTCTCTGGAAAATGTGCCCATATACTCTATAAGCTCTGACAAGCCAGATCACAGGAGAAAAGTATGCTATTGCCCTAATTACCTTATCAAACTAATATAAAGATGATTGGCTTAAATTATCAGTGCATATTATTTATTGCCTATTTGAATTGTATAGAAAATTCCACAATTTTACCACTGTACTTGGAGTATTAACTTGCCCTTCACTGCATAGATGATAAGACATATACATATAAAAAGAACATATTAGGAAAGCATGAAGCTATATTAAATTCTCAAGTTGATTTTAGCTTACTGAATGTCCCAATGAGGCAGATTACAGCACTCTAGCTTGTTTTCAAGCTTAACTAAATGTAAATTGAAGACATGATAAGCATGCACAAGATGAAATGATGATGGAAATATTAACCACAAACAATTATCTACTTCTCTTTTACCTTCTTTAATCTGTTTCTCAACTCTGGTTTCCTTTTTTCTCCTACAAATAGTATTGAAATCTCCATTATAAAAACAATTTCAAAATCAAAACCAAACAAAACTCTGGCTGTGCATGGTAGCACGGCCTATAATCCCAGCACTCTTGAGGCTGAGGTTGGAGGATTGGGAGTTTGAGGACTACCTGGGCTATGTAGCAGATTTGAGGCTGACCTGGATTACTTAGTGAGATCCTGTCTCAAAAACCAAAACTAAAAAACAAACAAAAAATACCAAAATGTAGAAAAAATTAAAAATATCACTTCATTTACTTTAGTAACTCCCACCCCTTTGAAGACATTACTGCCACATTCTTGGTCATTGTGCTGTTTATTCTTCCCCAACAGCCATTTACCCTTAACCGGCTGCAGTCTAGATTGAGTCTACATTGTTATTGCCCTATTTCAAGCTACCAATGGCTGCTTAACTGTCTGGGTTTGTTTTAGTTACTTTTCTCGTTGCTGAGACAAAATAGCTAATGCCCAAAATTAAGGGAGGAAAGGTTTATTTAGCTTACAGTTTGTGGACGTTTCAGTCCATAATCATCTGGCTCAAAGGCAGGGTGGCACATGGCAGAGGAGCAACAGTTCATGGCAGTGGAAGACTGCCAAAGCAACAAGAGTAAAAGGGACAGGAGCAAGCCTATTTTCCTCCCTTATATTGTGTACAGGCTACCTGCCCTAAGGCAAGTATGACACTCACACATGCCCAATCCCAGCACTAGACAACGAACCAATCACAAACTCTAGATTCAGCCACCTCTACCTGCAAAAGGCCTGCCCCCATAATGGCATAAGGCTTGGGGGGGGGGGCATCCAGACACAAACCATAATGGGGTTCTTTGCAGGTTCCATTCTGCTTGACTTCTTTACTATGTTATTTGGCATTTTCCAATCATTCAGAATCTTCCTTTTCCCTTTGATTTTCAGGACACGACAGCTCATTGGTTCCCCTAATGTTTTCTGAAATTTTATTTATTCAAATTTTATTCAACAAATATTATTGAGCAACCATTGTGTTTCATATAATGTGCTAAGCCTTAGAGACAGTGAACAAGGTAAGCATGATATTTCTTGCTAGAAAACTTACAATCTTCTTCATGGTCCTAAAATAGTGACTTTTGTCAGCATTTCACCCTTTGCCACCTTCTTTTCTCAATGATTTTAACTATGCCTCTTGTACATCGATTGATCACTATCCAATTTATATCTCTAGCTCTTTTGAGCTCCAAGCTGTGTTTCTAGTTACCTACTGCCCTTGTACCTGTCTCTCAGTGAGTAGATAGCCAGAGCTAGAGCTAGAGCTAGAGCTAGAGCTACAGATACAGATACAGATACAGATACAGATATCACTTTAAAGAGTACCTGGAGCTTACAAAAAACATCAAACCAAAGCATGTAATTATTTTTATTGCACCAAACACAGTATCTCTAACTATAGAACTATTTTCTAGTCCTTCTTACTGACACTCCAGCCTATTGTGATCATTCTTATCTTTGCTTTTGTTACCATACACCCAGTTTCAAATAAGAAACTACAGAATCAGCCATGAACTTTTATTATCTGCATTCTTCTCTGTAAATTACATTAATTTTACCAAATTCTGGTAAGTCTGGCTTTTACATTGATATTCTGTTAGTTTCATACCTTACTCTACATCAGTAGCTTGCAAACTAGTTTTCTAACTCTTGACTCCTTGTGAATCTCTACACCACCACTAGAGTTACTTTACTAATAACAAATTGAATCATGTTATCTCCTGATTTAAAACTTTTGTGGATCTCCTCTTACTTCCAAGATAAAATGCACACTCTTTAGTTTGGCAAATTTAAGATTTTTCATTATCTGGCCCTGATTACCTTTTCTTCTTTATGCCAGCCCTGCCATCAAACTAATACTATATATTGGCCTTCATTTAAACTGAACTTTTCACCATTCTCAAACCACTTAATATTCTTTATATCTCTTTGTTCTTGGATATGTTGTCCCCTCTGCCTATAATAACCTTCTCTACCACTGCTATCTTCTCTTTTACCTAGTGAAATCTTAACCCTAACACCCAGACCAATGTCATATTTTTTTCTCTTATTAGTACATGTTTGTACTACGTAATGCTTGCATTCACTTTAGGGGATTAGTATATGTACATAACACATTTCAATTGCCTTTTCCCCCCTCTCTCTACCCCTTTTTATTTTTCCATCATCAGATGGATTTATTTATAAGATCCTATGGTCTTTATTATCATATATACAGATTGAAAACCAGACCAATAGGCTAAAGAACATAAAACATGTAAGACAATTACACTGTCAAGGTATAGTTTTAGATACATTGTCCACACTGGATTATAATATCTTTTTTTCTTTCTCTTTTTTTCCTATTGTCTCATTTCATATAAGAGAAACCATACACTATTTAAGCTTATGTGTCAGAGTTACTTCACTTAACATTACTCTCTCAAAGTGCATCCATTTTCCTACAAAGATCTTATAAGAGAAACTATGTGATATTTAAGCTTGTGTGTCAAAGTTACTTCACTTAATAGTATTGCCTCAATGTACATCTGTTTTCCTACAAATGTCGTTTTCTTAAGAAAACAATCTTAGACATCTTCAGAATGAATAATTCTTCCCTATCCTGTGTTTCCAAATTTCTCTGAGCCTCTTTGGTAGCACTTCGCATGTAGTGTTGAACTTCCCATGTTTTATGACTTTACTGCCCTCTTTAATCTTGTACTCACAATGCCCAAAATACTACCAGGCAAACCATAGGTGATCAATAAATGAGTTTCAGGTGAGTACACCGGCCTGCAATGCAGGAGGCCCGGGTTTGATTCCCAGCCAATGCATGCTTTAGGTCGGGTGTGGTGGCACATGCCTGTAATCCTAGCACTTGAGAGGCTGAGGCAGGAGGATCATTGCGAGTTCGAGACCAGCCTGGGCTACAAAGTGAGCTCAAGACCAGCCTGAGCTGCATATCGAGATCCTGTCTCAAAAAGACAAAAAAAAAAAAAAAAAAAAAAGTGAGTACACCGATCTACTCCTACTCCTGATGGCCCGCAGTGAGTCTTTTGCTTGTCTACTTTAAAAATTACTGATAACTCCAATGACAGTTACTTTGATGGAAAAATAAGAACTCTGTTCAATGGTGTATTATTTCTCAGAAATGATGGTGGAACTGAGCTTTTGCTGAGTGTTGCTTCTGCCCACACTTCCAAGCTTTGTGTCTTATGCTACCTTCCTAGACTTAAAAGGCAATAATACTTTCTCCTGAACTATTATTGTGAATATTCTGTGAAATTAGACAAAGTAATGTATTCACATATATAATTTTCAGATGTGTATATAGTATATGCTACATGTCATCCCACCCCTTCAAGTATCCTCTAATGTCAAGGGAAAATTAAAAATCATTTCCCAAGTTTAATGACTGATGTACATATCAGAAGATGAGATGAAGAGACGTTAGATAAAACTGATTTATAGATTGTGTTGTATAGAGCAACAGTCATGCTTCCCACTTGTCTCCCATTTTTAAATTTAATTTAATTTTTTTTATCAGGAATAGAACACAAGACTTTGCACTTGGTAGGTAGGAGCTGTGCCACTAAGCTATGTCCCCAACCCTGTCTCCCATCGTTTTTCCAACTTCTAACACTATAGTAACACAGATTTTCTAGGGTTTCAAGTTTACAAAGCACTCTCATATATTATCTTATTAGTAACTCAAGACTACCCTGTGATCTATGCACTGAGGGCATGTATTTTCATCCCAAGAATATCAACTGATCTACCCAAGGTCACTGATCTAACAAAGGCCAGACTTAGTTAAAACCCACCATACTGTGCTGTCTCTGTAATTCAGGCTATTTATCATCTCTTATCTGGACACTCTACGACAGAAGTAACTGTTCTGGTTTCAGTCTTCTCTTGCCTCCCTATCTCCTTTCCAGATATCCATCCTTTTTGCAGGCCACAGTGTTTATTCTAAAACACAAATGGGATCGTTTCAGTACTTTGTACCAACCAACCCCACTTCTTGTTATGTCCTTATGTACCTCAACTTTATATTACAGTTATACTTGTGCTGTTGGCTCAATTTGCCACTCATATTTACTTTGAGTTTTCCTTCTGTTTTTCTTTTCTTCTGCTTTCTTCCTGTCTCTACAAATGGACATATTCCCATAAGATCCAAATTAGGAAACATTTTCCTAAAATCCCCCTTTCTTTGTGTCCTTCTGGCTTTCATATTTTTCCTTCCTTCGATTAATATTTATTGAGTATCTACTACTATATGTGCTAGATATTTTTGTGACCCAGTTGTGGGAAGGAACATGATAAGTATTAAGCCAGTGTGGCCAGAGAGCTAATAGTATAAAGTAGAGAAAAGGAGGTAGAACACTTGTGAGATGAGGCTGAAAGAATAAGAAAGGGTCAGACCTGTTCTGCACTTTTATTTGCTCCCTGAATCTTCGGAGCATTTGCCTAACGCCTATGCTATGGTATTTCTCTATGTGAGGTATAATTGGTGTTAGCATTGACTGCTCTTTACTGATTCTGTGTCCAGCACAATGATACTTTAAATGCACAAAAGTCTCGCTCCAATAGCATACATCTGTCCCTTTCAGATTTATAAAGTGTCTTCTCATTTTTTTTTAATTTTGTGTTTGTATTAGTGCATATTATAATGCAAAATAGCAATATTTGTTTTGGGTAATTGGTATATAATCCTGATCATCTTCAATCCCTTATCCCCTTATCCCTTTCCTCCTCACATTCCCTTCCCAATCTCCCAGAGTCTACCTTCTAATTTCCTATTATCTCTCTGTTATTTATTCATTTATTTATTTACATTTTAGATTTCTCATATAAAAGAAAGCGTATGATGTTTAACTTTTCGAGTCTGCTTACTTCACCTAGCATGATGGTTTTAAGTTCCTTCCATTTTTCTAGAAATGACATGATTTCATTCTTCTTTATGACTTAATAATACTCCATCATATATATGCCACTTTTTAAAAATCTACACACCTCTTCATAGACATTTAGGCTGTTTCCAAAGCTTAACTACTGTGAATTGTGCTGCTTTAACTATGGGTATGCATGTATCATTATAGTATGGTGCTTTTAATTCTTTTAAGAATATACCCAAGAAAGGCAGAGGTAGGTCAAATGGTATTACTATTTATAGCTTTTTGAGGAATCCCCACACTGATTTCAACATTGGTTGTACTAGTTTATATCTCTACCAACAATGTAGGAGGCTTCCTTTTTACCCAGGATCCTCTTCTGCATTCTTATACTGGGCATTGAACCCAGGGCCTTTGAACTGAGCTACATCCTCAGCCCTTTTTACTTTTTTATTTTGAAACTGAGTCTCACTGAGTTTTCCAGCCTGAGCTCAAATTTATGATCATCCTGCCTCAGCCTCGCAAGTGATGGGATTACAGAAGTGTAGGTTTTTTTGTGTTGTTGATGATAAACATCTGACTATTCTTAAGCCGTTTCAGGGTTCCATATTTAAGATTGTAGATCCATTTCCTGTTTTTTTTTTTTCTCTTTTTGAATTCTTTATCAAATGATTAGAAATAGAGTTTCACATTTGGAGCCAAATATTCCCAGATTGAAATACAGACTCAACTATTAGCTGTAGCCTTAGGGTAAATTATTAAATGTACTATTGGCTATAAAATTATTGCCATTACTGTTATTCTTACACTCTCATTTACTATGATTGCTTCTCTATTGGAATGGGTAGTAAGTCCATTTTGGAGATAGTTTAGAAAAAATACTTATTTGTTGATTTCGTTTTTTAAGCTTCTTAGAAGAGAAAGAGTTAAAATTTTTATAATATTCGTTGCACTTTCCCCAAAGCAGCCTCTACTTCTGCTGCCCTACCTTTGTGACCTCTTATGGGAACCTCAGTCCTAACTAAAGATTATGTCAGAGGCACCCACCAGGAATCTTTGAACTTCTAGGGCCCCTTTATCTAACAACAACAGGGCCAGCTTGCCATTATCGTTCAATCAGGTTTGTTTGTTTTGAAGGGGAGCTGGTTTTATTCAGTGGATAATTCCCTGGCCAAAAAGCACATAACACTTACCTCAGTGATACCAAGCTTTCCTAGAAGCTGAATTGGTGTTTAGAGAGACAGAGTTTCCTCTTGGGAGGGAAGGAAAGTTGTGACATTTTTCTGTACTCTGTAAAGCTTTGGTTGACCATTTTTCCTTATGCAAGGGAAGACATTTGGCAGCAAAATCTAAAATGCTTAGAAGCTCTAAATTGTTTGTGAGTGTAGCAGACTCCTTAAAGATGGGGATAAACTTTAGATTCGTAAGATTTATATTCCCTTTGACATAAGATTAAGTTGCATAAATACCTTCTAGTACCTATCACACAACTAAAACTCCAGAATATATATGCTCATACGTAATAGTGTTGATGTTGATAATAAAGAAGAAGATAACTTATTAGAACATTTTTCAAATTTCAGAGCACTAGACCCTTTGCTCCCACCCAGCAAAATCTCATTTAACTATTAAATCAGAAACCAGATCAAAATAAGTGTGTTGCTAATAAGCGAAAGTTTTTAGCATTTGTTTCTAAAGTCAGTAAGAAGGAAGAGACTGAAAAGAACATAAAAATCTGATATTGCAAGCTATACAAGTCTTCGTCTCCTGTTTATTTCTGCTGCATTTTGATAAGACAATGTTGAGAAATTCTCCATAACTCTAAATAAATAGTGGAAATTGTAGGGTAAGGACAATTGTCTTAACACGGATTCTTGACATCTCAAGGTATTTCTGTTAAAGAGAAACAGCAAGAAAACTTACATTTCCAGGTCTATACACACAGTCCTGTTCCTCTGCCTTTCTGTTTGTCTCTGTCTCTTTCTTACATACACACACTGACACAAACACACATCATTAACTTGGCTGCACATATTAATACAATCAAAGTGACTTCCGAAGGTGTTAATGTTTGCTATCTAACATATTTGAGAAGTTTTTAATGAAATTATAATTTGACATTGTTGCAATACAATCATACTCTCAAAACCGAATTATATCATCCTCACTCATTAACTTTGACAGAACAGAATGCATTATAAAGAATTAACATGTGTTATGTACATGAACCAACTCCCCATTGATGAATATGATCTGCATTATAACAATCATGTACTAATAAGCATAAAGAATGAAGTGGTACAGAAGGTGAAAGAAGGAAGAGGTAAATATAGATAGTAGTTGGGGAGGACTTCATAGAAGTACAATTTGTACTGTGCCTTAAAGGAATAGTGGAAAATGGATGATAAAATTCTATACTGTCTATTCTATATTTTGGGGGGACATGCCTGATTTCAAGTTGTCTTTTCTGGAGCTCTAAAATATACCTGTATTTGTGTGGCTCGATTACTGTGTTTGCTAGCTTTTTTGTTGCTGGGACAAAACACCTGGCATAAACATTTTAAGGGAAGAAGGATTCATTTTAGTTCATAGTTTCAGAGGTTTCAGTCCGTGGTTGGTTTGTTCCATTTCTGTGGGCCTGAGATAAGGCAGAACATTATACCTGAAAGCTGCTCAACTCATGGTAGCCAGGAAGCAGAGACGAAAGAAGCCAGAGATGGAGAGGCTGGGAACCAGACACAGTCCCGAATGTCACACCTCCGTGACCCTTCAGCTAGGAACTTCTACCAGGTTATCGTCACCTTCCAATAAGACCATGAAGTTGTGATCTCATGAATGGATTAATCCACTGATGAATTTAGTGCCCTCATGAACCAGTCACACAAAACAATGGTCGGGGAGGGGGTTACATACTGGGTCATAATTATAACAATTACTCATCTTTGCATTAAAAATATAGTTCTATTAATTTGCTTTTTATTATTCAAGGCCCACATAGTTAACAATGTCCTAGGTAAACTTTTGTTTCCTTTTCTCTATGAGAACAAATTCATATAACTTCACAAAATATTCAGCAAGCATTAATAAGTTTATTTATTCTGTTTACATTATGTACCCTAATTCATTATTCTTGTGACCTTTACAAGTCATTTTTATTGGATTAGCAAATGGGAGCAACAGTTGTGCATTAACATTAGAGTTATATTAATTCTGTATATTTTAGAAGACACATACATACATCTATTAAATATCCTTCTCTGTTTATAAGTGCATATTTTCTTTTATTTAGGTAATTTATCTTATAGCAAATACTAACAGTTTGCATTTTAGCTTTATTTTCCTAAATAATTATTGATATTTTCTTCTTTTCCCTTAAAAATCTAAAAGTTATTCACATTGTGATTTAGGACTTGGACTAAAAGAAATGTGTAGCTCTAGAATTTTTCCCTACTTTAAAAATAGCAGTATTCAAAATTATATTCAAAGTTTATATATATATATATATAAATCTTCTATGTACATTGTTATTATCTGTCTCTTTGTCTATAGTTCTAAACCAAGCATGGTGACACATGCTTGTAATTCTAGCACTCAATAGGGTGAGTCAGGAGGATTGTAAATTCAAGGTCAGCAGGGGCTATGTAGCACATTTGAGGTGTGCCTGGAGTATACAGGGACACTCTGTCTCAAAATAATAAACACACAAACAAACAAAAACATGTAATTCTATCAGACAGCATGAGCAAATATGTGGAGTAGAAATCAGGGTGCTGCCAGACCATATAGTGTCTTTAAAGTAATTACAAAATGGTACCCTTCACTGTAGGCAATTGTAGCTCTGGTCTAGTCCGCTCTTCCTCAAGTGAGTAGTGAACAGGCTGGACTTTAGCCCCCATGTCCCTTTGGCTCTTTGTCGTTTTGCTGTGAATACTATAACCAACCTTAAAATTCAGCTATAGCAGGAATGAAAATGGTTATGTGGAAGACAGTGAAAAGAGCTGCCTGGCTAAAGAATAGTGTGATTTCTGTGGAGCGGAGAGAAATGATTGTAGACAGCTGAAACAGGATCAGGCCATGCAGCCCTAACATCAAAGCAGATAGAATTTGGCTTTGATTGATTGGCCATGTGTTGCTACAACTTTTTGAACAGAAGAAGGATATAAGTGACAATTTAGGAGGATAGTATATAGAGGGGGAAATAAACAAAGGCAAAAAATGGTTCAAGCAAAAATCTTCATAACAAAAGATAGAGAGTAGACTCTTGACAGTTGTATTTATTGTAGATGCAAAGGTTAAAAGGAGTCACATGCACAAGCAATTATCCAGCATAAGAAGAATAATCATCATAAGAAATCAAACAAACCAATGCAATTGAAATCACCTGTATACCACTCCCATGGTCTAATCCCCAATATTTTGAAGTTGATCTATATTATTCCTTCCTAAACTGGGATTCCTGCTTAGATTAGGATGGACCTATGAACATCCTGAATTTTTATGAGAAATGTTTATGTGTATCTGAATTCTTCTAGGGAAAGATTCCATAGCTCTGACAAGATTTATATCAATAAAGGTAAGCTGCATATGAAATACCAGATTTCATGAGAAAATTGTTGATAATTAGTGCATATAGTTTTCTCCTACCCATTTATTGTTTAGCTCTTCATATTCTGGCTTTCTTCCTGGCCAATTCACTGAAATGAAGTTTTTAAACTTCCTTATCATCAAACCCATTCTTTAGTCACTTCCTAATCATCAAATCCAATTGCTTCTTCATGTTTATCACCATTGAACTACCTCAAGAATCTTATACTTGGAGGGGAAGAGATCTTATATTTGGCCAACCTGTCTTTCTAGACTATCTCCCTTCCCACGGCATCTGTACTCTAGACATTCCAGGGTCTACATCTCCTCATTTGCAAAACATAAGAGTTAGCTACTTTCTGTATGTACTCATTAAAATGTAGCTGTTAGTAGTGAGTAATTCTCATAGCACCATGGTGTATCTCATCATCAATCCAGCCCCTTATTTAAGATGTTGCTAATGAATGTAGGCAATGCTAAGAAAGACAGACAGCAATTACTGCTTCAACTTTCTGCAATCTGTTCATCAGCCTACTAGTAGCCCTAGTAATAGTAACAGTAGTAATAGTAGTACCTACTATTAGCTCTGGCTAAATCATTATCAGTGATCCTTAGAGTCTTCAGAGATAATAACGTAAGTAAGACTAATTATCCTCAAATTATATAGAAATTTATATTTTATCCACCCAAATTTTTGACACTATTCTCAGCTTAGTCACTTTTGAGGGACTTAGAGTATAAAAAGTAGTTTTGCTTTGTTTATTCAGCTTTTTTGCCTACTCTTCTAAGTAGACTGAGAAATGAAGGTGGCAGCTCTATTATGAAGGACATCTGCTTGGTTCAAGCTGGATTCTGGACTCGGGCCAGTTATTGTGGACAGGCCATTGAAGAGCCGTATGACTTTCAGTCGTATTTACTTGGACCAGAACAAGAGGAAGGCTTTATATCAAGTTACCAGTCCCCTGAGCCTGCCCTGTCCTGAGCTGTCCTCTTTAATTTTCATGTTTACTATTAACTGCTTGTTACAGTGATATACTTCTATTCATACTCATAATAGAACCTTACAATATTTTAAAGCATAAAGACGTGAGAAGTACCAAGACCATTACTGCAGCTCATCTGCCCAGAGAAAAAGAACCAAGTTGTCTTTATCCTCCAATAAGATTGCTTGACCTCATAACTGCCATCCATTCTCTTGGGATAGGGCACATTATGGTGCCATGGTCAACAATTCCCCACATTTTGGGGATTTATAATAATCAAGGTTATTTCTTATTTATACTGCGTGGTCACCATGTGTCACTTGGGGGACATGACATGGTCCTCAATCTAGGACCCAGAGGTAGCAGCCACCATCTGCTGCATTGGTTATTCTCATGGCAGGAAAAAGGAGATCTCTGGAGGCCTTGCACTGGACTTCTACTTAACATTATTTCTGGGTCGGGAACGGATCAGTTTTCCTCATACAGCATTG
Organism: Chinchilla lanigera; assembly: GCF_000276665.1. NCBI lineage: Eukaryota > Metazoa > Chordata > Mammalia > Rodentia > Chinchillidae > Chinchilla > Chinchilla lanigera. Next base: position 7,426,257 of record NW_004955490.1, read on the forward strand.
GTCAGCGTTGATTGAGGCCCAGGTGCAAACCAGGATTTCAGCTATTCCTGTTTCCTTGCTTTTGCAGAAACAAAGCAACATTTTGTCAGTGCGGTAAATGTTCTGCATACTGCAAGTGGTGTTAAGGGAAAGTGGGTTTTTTCCCCCTTGACTGGAATTCCTTCTACCCCTTTGGTGATCCTATGGTTGTATGCTGCAGTGACATAGAGAGATATTGGTGTATACTAGTTTTATTTCTACAAAATGCTCTTGTTTGGACCTTTCCTGGCCTCCAACTGTTTATAGTTATAATAAAATAGACAGAATTCTGTGATCTTCTAACCATAAAAAACAGCTTAAATAATTTGCCCCAAGGTATGTAACTAGTTGGTACTGTATTAGAGGAGCCCAGTTTGTTTTCTTTTTATTACTCCAGGGCTTATCATAAGGAAAGTTACATAACATGGCAGTGAAATTTACTCCCAGAAACAACTGATAACTGCAGGATGTAGTCTTTAATCCTGAACAAAAGAAAATTCCCATTTAAATATGTTTTTGAGGATTTTGATGAGTTTCATGTAATAAAATCTAATTCCTGAGATTCCTATGCCAATAAGCATGTATTCTTTATTAAAGCAAATAAATAACAGTCCCCAAAAGGACCAGTGACATGATCCTGGCTATCTGTAATACACAAATAAGAACTTTTACCTCCATGGCTATACTTGAATCTAAAATAAGGCATTATATATACAATATTATTGTAGGTGGGTTTCTTACTAGTGTTTGAAATGTCAGACAACGTTCAATGATTAAATTTACAAAGAGAATCAATAGCCTGGTGAAAGCATTCCTATATATGTATGTCAACCTGTATTAACTTAGAATTATTTTTATATAACGTTCTGTGTGTTCCTGTCATACATGGTTTACCGCAAAGATCTTCACTATTGTTTCTTACCTTATCCAAATTTTCTATTGATCTGCCTTAAGAAAAGGCCCTAGCCAGTGAAACTGTGATTAAAAATCATAAAAAGCAAAGGAGACGTTTCTAATATAAAGCCAAATCAATACATAGGCATAGATTTCTTGTGACATAGGTTCTCCAGAGTATCTGCAGTTAGTTTGAGCATGCCTAATGCAGAATTATGAAATCCAGAATGTTCCAAAATCCAGAAATTTTTGAAAGCCTACATGAGTCCACAAGAGGAAAATTCCAAAGCATAAAACATGTCATGTGCAAAATTGTTCAAAGTGTTGTATAAAAATTTCCTTTAGTCTATGTGTATAAATGCATATGAAACGTATATGAATTTTGTGTTTAGACATGGGTCCCCTCCCACAAGATATGTTATATATATGTATTTATTCTAAAATCTTAAACTCGAAATAGTTCTAGTCCCAAGCATTTCACATAAGAAATATACAGTCTATGTTACAAAACTTTCGCTAATGAGACTGTAATTGTAAAATATACCACTGGATTTTTAAGTAGGTTCAACAATATAATTTGTGCATTAGAAAGATAGAACCTTCCCAAAGTATGTCACACAAGTCATTAGAATGATGCTCTGAAATTTTCCAGTACTTTGTCCTGTGGTATCAAGTGATCATGATCATTTTTCTGACCCTAAATTCAGGGTTGTTATCATATGTAGGATCACAAGGCTAGAATGTCAGTTGTTGGTACTAAACTGAAGCCAGTTTTGCTTATGATATATGTGTGATGATAAAGGTAGTTTCCATAATATTTTCTCACAAAATCTTTTACTGAAGTCAGTTAGTTACCACGCTATTTTATTCCTTGTGGAAAATTTCATACATACACACAGCAGTGAGAGCAATATAATATGATTCCTATACTTATCACTAAGTTTTAACTGTTTTCAACTTGTAGCCAATCTGCCATGAGATCTTTGTGAAGATTATCATAATCATTTGCATGCCAAGGCTATGGAATGTTTACTAATGCCTTTTCTTTTTCTATAGTAACCATAGGTATAAATGTGAGACTTTTCTGTAAAGAAAGATAATATATTCAAGCCACTTCGAAATATTCTTTAACATATTTATGCCACTAAAATAGCTCAACCACTAATGTTATCAACCAATTTCTTCAGACACTCATAGGGGCAAGGGAGCCAGCATCTTCCTGTTAACATCTATTTATTGCTTCAAATCACTTACCAATGCTTTTTACTCCTACATTCTCACATTTTGGGCACCAGTAAATGTGTTCTTCGGGGATGGAGAAGTTCTTACAGTAACAATGTAGTATCAGACTGGTAGTAATTCTTTCAATAATTTATTCCACAGTCTAAAGTGCTATTGGCATATGGAGCTCTCTTTAACAGATGGAGTTTATTGGGAGGTCTTAGTCACTGGGGACAAGTCCTTGAAGGGGATTTTAGGACCCTGGTATCCTGTTTCTTGGTGCTTCCCCACTTCCATGGGGCAAGGGCTCTCTGTACCACATGCTTCCCTGCTATGGTGTGTTGCCTTATCACAAGCCCAAAAGTAATGGTGCCTATGACCATCGACTTACACTTCCAAAATTGTGAGCCAAAACAAAACTTTCTCTTTTGGAGCTGATTCTCTCAGATGTTTTGTTACAGGGAAAGGAAGCCAATGCATTTTTTGCCAGTCCCATTACTTGTCTTTTGAAATGGCAATGCATTATTAAAAGACATTTTCATAAAATAAGATTTAACACTTCATGTCAGTGTTTCTCAGATAGATCCATAAATCTAGAATTCCTCAAAATCCTGAAGGCTTGGTAGTAGCACTCCAAGAGAATAATAAAGAAAATTTAAGAGTTTTGTCAAACAAGTTGGAATTGAAACAAATATACGGGGGCTATGTCTTATGCTACTTGTGCTTTCAGGGAGTAGAATGTGGACATTCTGGTGGAGACAAAAGCTTCCTGAAAATATGGGGTGGAAAGTTAACTAGTAACATTAAAGTAAAGGTAGAAAGTATAACTGGACTACATAGAGGCAGACCTTCATTGCATAGGTTTTATCTCTGATATGCTGATAAAACATTACTTAGAAATTTCCATCATGCAGGATTACTAGGAGCAATAAATAATAATCCATAATAAAGGTGGATTCTTGCAACTAGTGAATTGAAATATATATCATTCTTTCAGAGCAAACTAAACAACCATCCTCACACACTAGAATGACTAATAATAATGATATTACCTTTACACTTGTTTTTGGAGCATTCATGTATATGGTCCTTTTTGAACTGCTCATGAGTTCTATAAGCTAGATAGATTGTGATACCTATTTTATAGATAAAAGAGACTGGGGCTTAGTGATAAGTGGTCATGTGGCTATAGAGAAACTTTTTACAGAACCACAGGTTAAATCAGTTGGTGTTCTCACAATCCCACATTGCCTGTTCTTGCCTTTCTGTGAGATAATACATCCCATCTCACAAAAAGGTCTAATATTTTCTTGCTACCCTCATCCATGAACCAAATAAATGGTATAGGCATTAAGCCTTACAGTTGGCAGCTGTGGTGACTATGGAAAGAACTCATTTGGAAACAGGTTAATCAGAAAGGTTTCCTGGAGGAAGTGAAATTTTAGTTACATCATGAAGGAATAGTTGCCATCCTCCGCAATGCTTTTCTAAATCCAGTAGATAGGAAAGGGATATGTCTCCCTTATTCAAAATTAATAGGACCATGTATAGATATGTGCTGAGAGAGGATATTGTGTATGTATGGAGCTACATTTGTAGATCTTCTAAAAGTGTGATTTTATGAAAGGAATTAGAAAAGAAAAACCCTATTCATCTGCCAAGTTCTATTCAAATTCTGCTATCTCCACAAAATGGGAAATGAATCTTGGGGCCTCCTTTCATTAATCTTCCTTTTCCCCAAAATCTAATAATTATAGTCGAGGCCAGAGGTTACAAAGTAGAGACCTATGATCCAAATCTGGTTGAAAGACATGTTTTATTTTCACTAGTGATGCTCTGTGCTAGGAGGAGAATTTTATTGGCTTACTTGAAGAGAACAGAAAGAAGGGCTTCGAGCCACAGGCTTGCCACAGACCCCCAACAAGGCCTTCCAAATGTTTGGGTATCATGAAATACAAACCTACTAGAAGCTTGAAATTTCAGTACTTTAAAACCAAGGACATGTGTGGTCCATTCAGCAAGGTGATGCTCTTCTTCCTCAGCACTGATAGAGAATGCACTTAGGAATGATCTCAGCATGAACATCTTCCCAGTTGGAGAGAGAAAATAGAAAATGGCATCCAGCTCTCTGGGAGATGAGATCACTGTCCTTTTATATTTCTTTCTGCCTCAGAGCATTTTCCACGGAAACTGATTAAAGTCTTATAGTTAACAGGCAAATTGAATATAATCTTTTCCTCTTCAACCTATTAGTCACTGACTACTGAGCATAACTCTGAGAGGTTTGATTAGAGAGTCCCATTAAAAATCATCATATGCTGCATTTTTCATGTCTCTGTGAATTTATCTTTGCTCTGTGCAGTGCCCATGACTTAACCCTCAACCCATAGACTTTGTAACAAATGAGGTAGAGAGAGAATGAAACCTTTAATTAGTGTCTGTTGAGGATGTTATGGTTTTCAACGGCTTAGCACTGATGAGAACCACTAGATATTATCCATACTGTCCCTGAAAATCAGTAGTAATAGATGTTTAATTCGTACAATGACTTAAGTCTTTGTGACCCTCCAGGGTGCCACAGACAAAGGTTGGGAAATCAGTTCCAACTGGACTGTTTAGAAGCTGGGCAAGGCAAATGTATGTTATTTCCAACAAAGTAGTGGAGACTATCAGAAAGTTGCTAGAAGCATGGAAGTGATGACCTGTCAGATTATCTTTTCCTTCCAGGGTCCTATGAGCCATACTGAATCAGCTCAGATAGACTGGAATGACTCTAGCCCCCAACATTATGATGAACTTTCTAAGCTAGCCATCCATTAACTCACTTCTATTTGCCAGATTATTTTCTGTCTTTTAAAATGTATCAAGATTAGCTCTATCATAGTATTACACCTGAATTTTAACATTTCGTTTGGTGATTCATATTTTTATATGGTTTGTGTGAGAGTGTCACTCTGATTCTCTAGCACAAATATCTTCAAATAAAGATGTTTTATACCTTCTATTACTTTAATTGGCTTGCCAATTCTCCTTTGTGCCATTCAGAATACTAAGCATTCAAAGTATATATCCTACTCTTCCAAATTGAACAGTAAGATATTACCAACCTTCAGGATTCTTCAAATAAGAATAAATGAATCAAATGATACATACTGTGGAGCAATGACTAACAAGACCTCTCAAAAGATATTCATTTCCTCAGCTTTGATTACTTGGCATACAGATTCCAAATCAACTACTTGGGACTCCAAGCTGTGCTGACTTCCTGATTATGCCAGAACTTTGGTGAATTAGCTATAACATGAAATGAAATGAAATGAAATGAAATGAAATGAAATGAAATGAAATGAAATGAAATGTGTTGTTCTCAGTCAGGGCAGTAGTGATTTAACTAACAATTTTGGATTGACTTTGCTTAGTATACACTGGCTGTCAGAAGCCCACCTTTCCTATGTCAACTGAGTCCCCTTTTCATTCAGGAGAGGTGGGGGCTGAGGTATTGGGGTACTAGAAGGTCACAGGAGAGACAATGACATTTAGTGCTCTTGTCAAGTTAGTGCAGCAGCATTGGAGTGGAGTGATGGCTCAGATCTTCCACAAACAGAAGGAGACTTATCAGTTGGCTTATTGTAGGGATGCATCCTTACCTCTCACCTCATCTTCTTTATTCTTTGTGAGTGTATGGTACTCCTAAGTCCAGTAGAGTGCTCTTCACACAGTAGGTTTATACATGTGAAGCAATGTGAAACTATTCCTACTCAGATTTTCAGTGAGATGGCTGTAGATTCTCTGACCAGTGTGCTAGACTGCATCTGATATTTCTGAGAGAATATAAAATTTTGTTTGTCCTAATATTGTGCCAAATCCTCTGAATAATATAATTATAATGAATAGTAATAAGCTAGTATTCACATATAATACTTGTTTTTGGAAACCTAGATAAGCTTACAAATCTACTGACACCATCTCCCACTGCTTTTACAGAGCAGGCATTTTGGATAGGTCCCAAAACACATTTCCCATTTTCTATTAAAACAAACACTAATGTTATTCCTGTGAGTCTTTTCTTTTTCCCTGATAAGGCTTATCTCTTGTTCCTCTTCATTATGATCTAAGTGTGCTTTTGTGAAAATGCCTATTTTAGCCTGTGAAATGCAGCCCCCTACACAATAGGCACCCCTGCGGCCTCACTTGTATAGTCTCCATAAATCTCTTTTCTTTCCTTTGATCCCACCTTTATCCTGAACAATTGAACAAGCCCTCTTTCCAAATATCACTAAAAAGGGAAAAATGAAACTAAAGAAATACACTTGAAATGCCTCCAGGTTCTGCAATAAAGCTTAATGTTTGAAGATCAACTTTGGCATGCACAGGTAGCCTGGATTTACAGGTTTCAGATAATTGCAATTCTAAGCAGTTGAAGTATATATCTCACTCTGCTCTTTCCTGCTTTCATATTAGAATATCCTGGATAAACTATATTAATAGATGGCCTAGTGCCCTTATGTATCCCTTTGTCTTAATGGGGGAAGCTCAGTCTGTACCAACTGGGAATACTTCTGTCCGTTACTATGGCATAAGACAGTTCATTTTCATTCATCCTGAGTTGCTTTATTTGTAAATTAGAGATAACAGTGCCTCTTCTGCTCACCTACAGGGTTGTAGCCAAGTTCCCACATAACAATCAATGTGCACACAAGGCCTCACTGAACTGTATTTATCTTTTTTCACACTTCCCCCTTTCCTATCACAAGAAACAAAATCGCCTACCTCTTCCTTTCAACTGCCATCTAGAGAAAACTAAAGAATAAACTTATCACAATCATTCATCTTGTTCTTTGCTTATATTCTTAAAGCACTGTCCATTTGCCGAGTGAAAGGTAGCTCCTCAAAAAGAGGTTATGATCCCAGGGTGTAATTATTTGCTGGCAAGATGTTTTTAAAAGAGACATTAACTAGTGCCTGCTTGGATTCACTCTAAACTTGTCTTTCTTGCACATTAATCACCATATTGAAGTGCAATTTATTTACTGTTCATCTACCTCTGCTATGCCCAGATTGTTCATCTTTGCAGATATTATTTTACCCTTTGACAGCTTTTTTTTCCTTCTCAGTATGAATTGATGTCTAGACAGATAATAGTTATTAAAAATTTTGGAAATATTTGTTGTCCTAGGTGGGTTGTCAGAAGGTTTATTTAGGAGTACACGTTCTCTGTTGAGGCTTTTTAAAAACACATTTGTCATTCTCACAAGATAGAAATTAAATTTTTTGGTGGCAGTGTCACTTAGTAATATGGAAAAACTAAAAACTTATGAAAGGTTGCAGTTTTGCTAGGGAGAGTGGAAAGAAAGCTGTTGTTTTCTTTAAAATAGTGATAATCAGTTACTGACTAGACATTTGTTTACAAATGGTGTTAATGACATACTTATGGCTAAAGCATTAGGAGATAGGACTAATGACTTTGTAATTATATTCGCTCTCTGTCCCAAAGAATTTGACTAGAGATGCTATTTCCTGTTTTATTAGTACATGTTTGCAATACATGATGTTTACATCCACTTTGGCGAGTAGATGCGTGTACATAACATAACTTGATTCTTTTTTAATTCCCTTCCCCTCCCCATCCACCTGCATCCCTCTGTGTCAAAATCCCTTTCCCCATTTTCATTCTTATTATTACTTTTAGTTACTGTTTCTGACATAGTTAATGTTATGATATATACTCCTTACATTTATTGTATGCATTTGGTACAAGTACACTGTACATTTTAAGTCGTTCTATTTCCCCTGCTTCTCCCTTGAACCCTTGCTCTCTCACTTCTGTATCCCTTTTCATTTGTAAACAATCTACCTCCCTTTTTCCTTCTATCAGTCCTTTATCTTGCTCTTCATTTGTGATTTGTCTTACTCAAATGAAAGATAGCATACAGTATTTAAGCTTGTGTATCTGATTTATTAATTTTAACATTATATATTCCAGGTGTATCTATTTTCCTACAAACATCTCAAATGTATCCTTCTTTATAGCCCAGTAGTATTCCATTATGTGTAGATAGCACATTTTCTTTTTCCATTTGTCTGTTGATGGACATACAGGCTGCTTCCAGGATTTTACTAATATGAATTGTGCTGTTTTAAATATTGATGTGCATATATTACGCTAATATGGTACCTTTAGCTCCTTGGGAAGATACCAGTAAGGAACTGGGTCAAACTGATTTCCATAATAGTTGTACTAGTTTACATTCCCACCAGCAAGGTAGGAGGGTTCTTTTTTCACTGTTGCCATGCCAGAATTTTTATTATTTGATTATCTGAAATTATTTGATTTCTAGAAAGACTGCCATTCTTTCTGGTGTAAAATGAAATCTTAGCATTGTTTCAATTTACATTACCCTAATTACCAGAGACTTTGAACATTTTTTCATATATTTGTTGGCCATATGTGCTTCCTTTTATGAGAAGTGTCTATTCATTTTACTTGCCCATTTCTTGATAGGGTCTTTTATTCTGGGTGGTCTGATTTTTGACTTTTTATATAGTGTAGATATTTTTCCTCTGTCTGAAGAATAGCAGTATAAAAATGTTTTCCCATTCTGTAGATTGTCTCTTCACTCTAATTATTGCTTCCTTTGCTGTGCAGAAGCTTTTTAATTTGATATAATTCCATTTCTTAATTTCTAGTGTTATTTCTTGTGCAATTGTAGTTCTGTTCAGACAGTACTTGCCTACATCTATGACTCCTATAACTGTTTTTACTTTTCTATTTAATGTTTACATATTTGTTTCATTTTGATTTTAGTTTAGTACATGGTGAGTGAAATGGATCCAGCATCAGTCTTTTGTATATAGATAGCCATTTTCCCAGCACCATTTGTTAAATAAGCTATCTTTCTTCCAATGTATTTTTTTGGTGTCTTTTTGTCAAAGATCAAATAGTTAATGTGTCTGGGATGCTTCTGTATCCTCTATTCTGTCCCACTGATCCACATATTCATTTGTATTACAATGTCATGCCATTTTTATCACTGGATGTTTGCAGTATAACTTGAAGTTAGGTGTTCTGATGCTTCCTGCTTTGCTCTTCCTGCCCAGGATTGCTTTTGCTATTCTGGGTATCTTCTGGTGTTTTCTAGTTCTGTGTGAATTTTACAGTTATTTTCTCCAGTTCAGTGAGGAATGCTCTTGGTATTTTGATTTGGATTGCATTGAATCTGTATTACAGTTTTGGAAGTATGCATTTTGACAGTATAGGCTCTGCCTATCCAGGAGCAGGGAACATCTTTCCATTTTCTGATGCCTTCTTCAATCTCCTTTTTCAGTGTACTGTAGTTTTCATTGTAGAGGACTTTCATTTCCTAGGTTAGGTTAATTCCTAGGTATTTAATTTTTCTTGATGTTTTGTAATGGTATAGTTTTCCTCATTTCTCATTCAGTTCATTATGGGTATACATAAATGCTATTGGTTTTTGTGTGTTGATTTTGTATGCTGGTACATTGCTGAGTTTCATTATTAACTATAAGATTCTTTTGATAGAATTTTTTGACTCTTCTATGTAGAGGATCATACCATCTACAAATAATGATAATTTGATTTTTTCTTTTCCTATACATATCCCTTTTATTTCTTTCTCTCCTCTGATTTCTCTGGCTAATATTTTGAATACTGTGTTGAACAGGAGTTGTGATAGTGGTCATCCTCGTCTTCTTTCTGATTTTAGAGTGTAAGTTTTCAGTTTTTCCTAATTTAAGATGATGTTGGTCATTGGTTTGTCATAAGTAACTTTTATCAGATTCAGGTAAGGTCCTTCCATACTTTCTTTCTGCAGGATTTTCATCTTGAAGGAGTGTTGGGTTTTTTCAAAAGCTTTTTCTGCATCTAAGTATGTGATCATCTGGGGTTTTTCCTGTTTTTCTTCATGTGATCTATTGCAATTCTTGATTCACATATGTTGAACTATCCTTGCAATTCTGGGATAAAACCTATTTTGTCATGATGTATGATGGTTCTGCTGATGTGTCACATTCCATTTGCTAATATCTTGTTGAAGATGCTTGCAACTGTGCCAAAATTGACCTTTTTTTGTCTGCTCTGATCAGTTTTAGCTTGAAGTTTACTTTGAAATTAAGATTGCTAGCCTTCCTTGTTTTAGAGATCCTCGTGCATAAAGTATGTTTTCTATTCCTTAATTTTTAAACTATGAATACCTTTTTGTATTAGATGAGTTTCTTGAATGTAACAGACTGTTGAATTCTGTATTTCATCCAGCCTGCTAAGACGTGTCTTTTAATTAGAGAGTTGAGACCTTTGACATTGAGAGATATTACTGAGTGTGCTCCTTCTCTGTTGTTCACATTGTTGTTTTTCTCTTTTCTTTTCCTTTATCTGTTTACCTATTTGCCTGTTGTAGTCATTACACCTGCATTTTGGGCTTTGCTGGTTTCGTCGTTTGTGGGTATGATTTTCTTGAGTTTTTTCTTGGTGCTGGTTTCGTATTCGTAAATCTCTTATGTAGTCCTTTTTCATAAAATGGCCGTATTTCTACATCTACTCTGAAGAAAACTTTTTCCAGATATGTCAGTCTGGGTTGGAAGTTGTTTGCTTTTAGGCCTTGAAATAATTCACTCCAAGCTCTTCTGGCCTTTAAAGTTTGTGTTGAGAAGTCTGCTATTATTCTACTAGGTTTATCTTTATATGTGACTTTTTGGTTCTCTTTGATAATTTTGAAAATTCTGGGTATTTGCAGTTGTTGCTGCTGTTCAACATCTGAGATCTTAATTATAATACATCTTACGAGCTTCTTTTTTCATTACATTGTTCCGGAAGCCTCACTTAAATTGTGTGTTAAACTATTCTCATATTTGTGTTTTCTATTATGATTTCTGTAAATAATTATTCCATGCATATTATCTTTTACTTTCTCTCTGATTCCAACTACCCTTAAGTCAGTCTTTTTAGTGTCATCTGCTAGCTGGTGGGCATGTTTTCCTTTTGTCTTTTCTTTTCTGAGGGGCAGCAGTGCGTGCCTGTGGGAATATGCAGTGCCTGTGCACCCCTTCTTCTCTCTCGGCCTGTGATAGGCATAGTGGTTCTCTTGCCCTTGGTCAGCACTGGTGAGGACGCCACAAGGCAGCAGCACCCTCCTGTGTTTGGATTGTAGATGATGGAGGAAGAGGGTGGTATATACAGAGTCTAACCCAAGGATATACAGACTCTCTCAGTGCTCTTTCATTCTTTTCATCCCTCAGACTATTTGTAATGTTCTCATAATGGCTGCTCCTGCAAAGGATAGACTGGAAAGGTACAGACCAGCCATACTAGCTCTAGTTACTGGGTTTGATCTACATATATCATCTCTCTGACTAATCCGATCTAGAGTGTAAGACCTTCTTCTACTATACGGTTCCTGTGGCTTCAGTGAGTCTTCTCTGACAACCTCTCATGTGACCCCTCCTCTAGTCAGTCAAGTTGGAAGTCCTGAGCCTGGAGTTGATCTTTTAAATTATCATCCCATTTAGAGCTTTCTCTAATCTTCCATGTTTTATGCAGAAACTTCTGGAGCTACCCTGCAAATTTTATGTGCTTATTTCATTTAAAAGTTAAATACGAATACCTTCAGAAAAACTCCAGTAAAGACCAACCATCTATTCATCTGGAATATCATCCCTTTATAGGTCTACCTCCCTCTCTACAATAAAAATCTCAAGTACTTAAACTGTTAGATTATTTCCTTACCTAGGCATCTACTAAAGTATTTTTGTTTAGAGTAGGTGCTCGCTAAACATGAAATTGATTAAACAGATAACACTACAAAATTATGGAAGCAAAGGAGTGATGAAGAGCTCACTGACTGAGTAGGCACACAACCATATTTTCCTCTGGCTTTGTTGTTAGGCCTCTTAGACCATTCTTGGAGAGAACTTCACTGACTCTAGAACTTTGAGCTCTGGTTTGGAAATGAAAACCTTAAGAAAAATACTGATCATTTTGAAAACATACTCTGAACTGCTGCTTCCTTAATTTCAATTTTTAGCTTTTCTTAGTAATCTCCTGAATGATAACAGAGGAATCATGAGGAAGACTTCACAAGACAAGCCTGGAATGAGCTGCTTGATATAAACAGACTGATGGATCATGCTTACTTTAGAAAAAACATGGTTGGGGGCAATCTCATTAGTCATTCAGTGAAAGAAAATGAAGATCATCCCTAACGCTTGATCATACAATACGATTGTTGTCCTTGAAAAAAGCATAGCTTTCAGAACGAAATTTGGCATTTAACCCAATCTGCATTTGATGCTTTCCCATCTCTCCCTACTACCTGTGAAGAGCTTCAATTAAAAAGAACAGTAAATTTTAGGAATGGTTTCTCTAGTTCTGTGAGGTATGCTAATGGTATTTTGATCAGGATTGCATTAAATCTGTAGAACAATTTTGGGAGTATGGCCTTTTTCACTGTGTCGGTTTTTGCTATCCCCGAGCAAGGGATATCTTTACATTTTCTGATATACTCTTTGATTTCCTTTTTCAGAGTACTATAGTTTTCAATGTATAGATCTTTTATTTCCTTTGTTAGATTGATTCCTATATATTTCTTCTTTGGATGTTAATGTAAATTGTGTGGTTTCCCTAATTCCTGTCTGTGAGTTTGCTGCTTGTGTACAGGAAGGCTATTGACTTTTTAGTGTTGACTTTGTATCCGGGTACATTGATGAATTTGGTTATTAAATACTGAAGTCTTTTGGTAAGACGTCAATATTTTTGGGGTCTTCTATGTACAGTATCATGTCATCTATAAATAATGATAATTTAAATTCTTCCTATCCTATCTGTCTTGGTTACTTTTCTCTCATTGCTTAGACAAAATACCCAATGCCCAAAATTAAGGAAGGAAAGGCTTATTTAGCTCACAGTTTGTGGAGGTTTCAGTCCATAATCAGCTGACTCCAAGGCAGGGTGCATGGCACAGGGGCAACATTTCAAGGTGACACAAGACAGCTTTTTCTGCATGTATTGAGATGATCATGTGATTTTTGTCTTTGGTTCTGTTAATATGGTATATTACATTTATTGATATTTGTATGGTGAACCATCCCTGCATCCCTGGGATGGATCCTACTTGGTCATAGCATATAATCTTCTTCATGATTTGCTGCGTTATGTTTGCCAGTATCTTATTGAGGAGTTTTGCATCTATATTCAACAGAGAGATTGGCCTGTAGTTTTCCTTTTTTTTTAAATTTTTTTTTTATTTTAAGGATAAAAGGAGGGAAACATTAACAGACATACAGCATTTTACAACATATCACAAGCACAATACAGACAATACAGAGTTCCAAACAAAGTGGTAGGGAATTAACAATGGTGGTTGTATTACATATT
>NW_004955490.1:7446328-7491311 GCF_000276665.1 Chinchilla lanigera
GCTCCCGGAGAACTGGCTGCCCGGCCTGTAGTTTTCTTTTTGGTTGGATTCTTCTCTGGTTTTGGAATCAGCATATTTACTTCAATAAATCTTTTGAAAGTATTGCTTCTCTTTCAATTTCCTTAAAGAGTTTCAGCATTATTGGCATTAGTTCTTCTCATCTGGAATCAGAAGAGGCCTAGAATAGCAAAAGCAATTCTGGGCAATAAAGGCAAGTCAGGTGCATCACAATTCCTGAGTTGAAATTGTTCTACAGAGCTATTGTAATGAAATCAGCAAAGTATGGGCAAAACAAACTGTAGATCAGTGGAATAAAACAGAAGATGCAGAAACAACTCCAAACACACTCAGCGACCTTATCATTGACAAAGGGGGCAAGCATGTTCACTGAAACAAATATAGCCTCTTTAATAAATGGTGCTGGAAAATGGCTTTCCAAATGCCAAAGACTGAAACTAGACCCATCTCTATCACCACGCACTAAACTAAAGTCAAAATGGATCAAATATTAAATTACTAAATGAGAAACACTAAATCTACTGGAAGAGAAATTAGGTAGAAATCTTGAAGACAGAGACATCCTGAACAAAACCCAGACCACATGGGAAATACTACAAAGAATCACCAAATTGGATTTCACCTTTGAAAATGAAAAAAAAATTCCTTTCTCTATTTTCTCCAAAGTTTCTGTAACTTTTAAGATTGTCTTCTAGTTGGTAGTCCACAATTTTTAGTGCAGTTCTTCAGCTAGAACTTCCGAATTTTAAAGGTCTTAATATCCTCTGAAGAAAGAAAAATGTTTATACTGGTTCATAGTCATTAAGTGGTCATTTTCCATGTTTCTCGAACTATCCTTAAGAGCCTTATATAGAATTTGTCATTTCACATTAATCTCTCATAGGAGAAGCAAGAAACAGTCTTTTTAAAATTAAATTAAATTGTATTTTTTTTATTTGGGGGGGTTACTAGGAACTGAACTCACACTTGCCAGGCAGGCACTGTGCCACTGAACTATATCCCTGGCCCAAAACAGACACTTTTAGTCTTCAGTTTCTAGCTATAAAACTTGATTTAACAACTGTCTAAAAGTCATTAGCAGTCATAGAAAAGCCATTCTATGACATATAATTTTCTCCCAGAGCTTAGATTTCTGGTAGTGAAATCATAGATAGCATTAAATCCCTGACAGTTATATTAATTTAATCTGTCCTTATATTCCAGGATACAAGTTTAGATTGTTATTCCTTCCCTCCCTCCTTCCCTTTCTTCCTTCTTTCCTCCCATCCATCCTTCCTTCCTTTAATTCCACAAACATTGCATTACTGTGACCATCACCGCCACTACCATCAAGTCTTTTCCTCAAAAATTAAAAAATCTAGCAGGGAAGACAGACACAAACAGATTCTCTTCATATTTATTATATGACATTCTTATTGAATTATGCAAAGTATATTTTAAAATAACAGAAGAGAAACAACTAAAGTTGCCTTGTTGGGACCTCCTAAAGGATGGATGGGAGTTTTTAAAAAGGGAGTGAAGAGCAAAAGAAAGATTGTTTCAAAAGAAGTTGTTCCATGGAACCTAAAACCACAGAGGAACCAGCATGATTTGTACAGGAAACTTTTTTTTTTTTTTTTTTTTGGTTTTTCTCCGGTACCGGAAACCGAACTCACGACCTTGCGCTTGCCAGGCAGGCGCTTTTGCCGCTGAGCTAAATCCCCAGCCCCTGTACAGGAAACTTTAAGTAGCTCATAATTAAAGAAGTAATGGGTAGAAATCAATGAAAAGCAAAGCCTGAACAGCTTTGCTTTCGAGGCACCAGACAAAGGAGAACCTTGGAAATAAGAAACCTGAAATGTATTATATATGTGATAATGATCTACTAGAAGATTGTGGTATAAGTATGGATACTAGAAGGCTACTAGCATGCTTGTGTGAGTGTATTTGTAAGTAACCCAGTAAGTGAAAGATTAAGGTAAGAGCAGAAACTAGGATAAGATTTGTATAAATGGAGTACAGAAACAGATTCTAGAAACTTTTATGAGATACAATTGGCAGGATGTCGTGCTCTGGTACATAGGGGAAGGTAAAATGGAATTATTTTGGAAAACCAATCTTAGGGTTTCAGCTTAGTGATGTCAATAACTTGTATGGATAATATGAGAAGAAAGGACAGTTTTGAAGGGATTAGACTTGACATCAATTTTGAGTGTAAGTTTGAGATGTTCACCTTTCCTTGGTTCATACAAGTGAAATTAACCATAAAGCAGTTGGAATTCCTAAATTTTAGTAGGTTTTTTTTTTTTGGTCAGTATTAGTCAATGAACCCATGTCCTTTGGACCAACCCACATCTGCAGCACTTTCTTTGCTTTTGTGGTTTTTTAAATTTTGAAACAGGGTCTTTCTAAGTCGTTAAGCTACTCTTCTTAAGCTTCTAAGGATGCTGGGATTAAAAGCATGGGCCACCACATCCACTGTTGATAGAGACAGGCTAGATAAAGATACAGTGATAATAAATACATTGATAATAATTGAAAATATGGGAACAGATGAACCCTCTTGGGCACAAGATGTACAATAAAAAGAAGAAATACAGAGAACAGAGCCATGGTGCAACACCAATATTTAACAAATATTTGCTGAGTTTCTATACTACGAGGTGTGACCGAAATATACAGTGAATTTTTAAATTTAAGTTTATTACAGTAAAAGATACATTGCATCAACCATCTCAGAATACTCTCCCTCATACTGAACATATGTATCCTATAATTTTTGCCATTTTATAAAGCAGTGTAGAAGTTGTTTTCTGTGAATATTTTAAGGTCATGTGATTTAAAAACTACAGTGAGTGCTGCTGCTGAGTGACATCCAAAGGAAAGGCATGCTCATAAAATTATTATACTGTATCCCTATTCACCTTATTCACCAGAGCTGGCACTTCTTGCTCTTCCATAAGGGCAAAATGTTGAAGAAATATAAACGTTTTGAATTGATTCAGGACGTCTAAGCAGCCATGATAGCACAACTATAGATGTTCACAAAAGAGGACATCAAGAACTGCATCAGAGAGTGGCAGGCATGATGGAATATTTGTGTTTGAGGGGAAAGAGAGTATTTTGAGGAGAATTAGTGGCAATGTGTCTACTGCTTTTATATTTATATATTTGATTTAAACATTTACTATCTTTTATGATTATATCTTATACAAAGAAGGCTCTGACTTGAAGCATTTTACAGCCTCATTAAAGATGACGTTGAACTTCAAACTGTTCCTCTGTTCCTCAAAGTGCCAGAATTCTGAGCAGCTACAGATGCCACAGAAGAGGTTGACCAGCCCTTTCATTCATGCTGTAATTAGAACAACTTCTCTTCTCTTGTATATGTGTTTTCCTTTTCTGTTTTTGGTTGTTTAAATTTGATCTGTTTGTGACAAGGCCTTGTTCTGTATCTCAGGCTGGCCTCGAACTCAATGTTTAACCCAGATTGATCTTAAACCCAAGGAGATCCTCTTGCCGTAGCCACTTGTGGTGGATTAACTGATGGTCAACTTGTAACACCCAGCTGAACTGAATCAGTGTGGTGCTAGGTGTGGAAGGCCCACCTGAGGATTTTGCTAACAGTATAAAAAGCAGAACAGGAGGGGAAGATGGTATGCTCTTGATTCTCCTGGAGAAGCTTGCTGTGCTGGGTTTCCTGATATGAACTCAGCTGTTCTCATTATCTGAGGAACTCAGGTCCTGGTTATCACTGAGGATGGCTGCTGTTCTTTTCAGGGGAGCTCTGGTCCTTACCTTGAGCTTGGGCACAAGATGTACTGCTTCCTGGCTTCAGTGCAGATCTCTCAGCCTAGTAGCACAAAGCCTTCATCCCACTTGCACAGACTTTTTAGATTGCACCACTGATCTTTGGGCCTTTCCAGTGCAGATGCTTGAAACAGACTTACATGAGACACTGTTGTGGGCTCTAGGCCTCCAGCTGGACTCATGGAGAACACTGATATGGACTCTAGGTCTTTAGCTGGACTCATGCAGGATATGCTGTGGGATTCAGGCCCTCAGCTGGATTTTTTAGGACTCCAGTGTATCAGATCTTTTGCACTCCCCTGTGTTTGACTTTCTGGATGAATATTAAGTTAATTTGAGTGAAATAAAATAATCTTATAAACTGTGTCCTATATTATATCTATTGCATTGCAAACCCTGACTACAAGACCATCTGAGTGCTGGGATTACAGGTGTGCACCATCATGCCGAGTTGTGTGTTTCTTTTCTTTTTTTTTTTTTTTTTGGTTTTTCTCCGGTACCGGGAACCGAACTCACGACCTTGCGCTTGCCAGGCAGGCGCTTTGCCGCTGAGCTAAATCCCCAGCCCCAAGTGTGTTTCTTTTTCTATTGTAGGTTTTGTTTGATGAGATGAACATGCTAGTGTCAAATATTAGAGATGGTGAAGAGTATAAGAGAAGCGAAAAAAGAAAAGGGGCCAATGGTGTAGAAAATAATCAAAACACATATACCAATATAACAAAATGAACTTTGCTATTTTATATTACTAATATGCACTAATAAAAAAGAAGATTGGAAACAATTGGCTTAAAAGACTGATTTAAATATAGTAAAAAACTCAATATATTAGGATGAATATATGGTTCAAACTCTGCTTTTGAAAAGATGAGATCAATATTAGAAAGTCCTTAATGATATGTGGTTGCTTTTCAATTCTGTTTCATTCACTTCAGCAGCATTAAATCATCATTCATTACTAGGGATAAAAATATGAGAAAGTAAAATACATATTGGTTAGGAGGTATCTGCCACATGAAATATTGAGAACATAAAGCAGGGCTGAATGATGTAGGTTCTTAAATGTTATGCACTGACTTTGAATTTAATCAAAAAGCTCAGGGGCTGGGGATTTAGCTCAGTGGCAAAAGTGCCTGCCTGGCAAGCGCAAGGTCGCGAGTTCAGTTCCCGGTACCGGAGGGAAAAAAAAAAAAAAAAAGCTGGAAACCACTGCTCTCCAGTGGGCTTCTCCCATTATACTTGTTTTAGAATTATCAATTTAAGTGTTTGACTATTTGTACACACAAAGTGAATTGACAGTTGCCATTCCTAAATGATGAAAATTTTGCAAACCAAAATTGCTACTGGGATGTTGGTTAATGCTTCTTCTAAAACCTGGGAAACATATGATCCATATATTGAAGTAATAACCTCTGTCTCCCTTCCATCAAACTCTAACAACTAAGTGTTATGGTTCGGGTCTGGAATGTTTGCCAAAGGGTAATGTGTTCAAGATTGATCACCAGCCTGTGGTGTTATTGAGAGGTACTGGAACTTTTAGGAGGTGGGACCTAGTAGGAGGAAGTTAGGCCACTGGAGATGTCCTCTTGAAAGGAATATTGAGACCTGAGCCCAACCCTCTCTCTGACTCTCTCTCTCTTTCTCTTTGATTTTTAATATCCTTCCTCCATCACAGGTTTTCCACCATGATATTATTTTACAAGAGGCCCAAAGCAATAGGGCCAAGCAACTGTGGACCAAAACCTCTGAAAGAACGAACCAAAATGATGATAAAAATCATAAAAATATTACTTTGTTTAAGTTATCTATCTCAGATATCTGTCACAGTGATAGAAAGGTAACTAACACATTAAGAACAATATTTATAATAAGTTTAGCATTTATCAGTAGAGGAAATAAGTTCTTGGAAGTCAAACATATAAGGAGAATCAGTGTTATAACTTCCTGACAAGAATGGATTAATATGAAATTGAGATAAAAACCACCTATTCCAATTTTCTGTAGGGTTTTCATCATTAGTAAGTGTTGGACTTTGTCAAATGCTTTCTTTGTCAAATGCTTTCATTAGTAAGTGTTGGACTTTGTCAAATGCTATCTTTATTAAGATAATCACATGATTTTTGTCTTTGGCTCTGTTAATAGGGTATATTATATTTTTTGATGTGTATATGCTGAACCATCCTGGCATTCCTGAGATGAATCCTACTTTTTCATGGTGAATAATCTTCTTGATGATTTGCTGCATTCTGCTTGCCAGTATCTTATTGAGGATTTTTTCACCTATGTTCACTAGGGAGATTCACCTGTACGTCTCTTTTTTGGTTGGATCCTTCTCTGCTTTTGGAATTAGGGTAATACTTGCTTCCAGGAATGAGGTAGGGAGTGTTGCTTCAATAGCATACTTCACAGAAAAAGAGAAAACATTCCTAAAATTCATTTAGAAACAGAGGAGACCTAGAATAGCAAAAAAACAGTCCTAGGCAACAAAGGCAAGGCAGGGAGCAACACAATCCCTGACTTGAAATTATACTACAAAGCCACTGTGATAAAAACAGCATGGTACAAAAAATGCAGACCCGAGAATCAATGAAACAGATTAGATGATCCAGAAACAATTCCATGTATACTCAGGAAACTTATCCCTTACAAAGGTGCCAAACACATTCACTAGAAGAGAGATAGCCTCTTTAATAAGTGGTGCTGGAAAAACTGGCTTCCAACACGCCAAAGACTAAAACTAGACGCATGTCTCTCACCAGGTGCTAAATTAAAAGAGAAACACTAAATCTATTGCAAGAGAGAATAGGTATAACTCTTGAAGACATAGATGGAGGCACAAATTTCATGAATAAAACCCCAGTCCCATGGGAAATAATGCAAAGAATCAACAACTGGGTCTCATGGTATTAAAAAGCTTTTGCACAGCAGAAGAAATTATCAATAGAGTGAAAAGACAACCCCCAGAGTGGGAAAAAATTTAACCAGTGTTCTCTCAGAAAAGGGACTACTATCTAGAACATATAAAAAACTGAAAACAATCAGGCCTCTCAAACTTAAAGACCCAATCCAAAAATGGTCATCTGAGATGAATACATACATCTCAGAGGAAGAAATACAAATGGTAAATAAGTATATGAAAGAATGTTCAGCATCACTGGTCATTCAAGAAACACAAAACAAAACAATGCTGAGATCCCATCTCACTCCAGAAAGAATGGCAATCATCAAGAATTCAACCAATAACAAACGCTGGAAGGGATGTGGTGAAAAAGGAACCCTTCTCCACTGTTAG
This sequence comes from Chinchilla lanigera, assembly GCF_000276665.1. NCBI lineage: Eukaryota > Metazoa > Chordata > Mammalia > Rodentia > Chinchillidae > Chinchilla > Chinchilla lanigera. Next base: position 7,453,425 of record NW_004955490.1, read on the forward strand.
TGGAAGTGCAGACTGGTGCAACCACTGTGGAAATGAATGTGGAGATTCCTCAGAAAACTAGGATTAGAGGTCTCATTTGATGCACCTGTTCCCCTACTGAGTATCTTCCCAGAAGAATTAAAAACATCATACCATGGCGATATATGCACACCCATGTTTATAGCAGCACAATTTGTAATAGAAAATTTTGGAAACAACCCAAATGTTCATCAGCTGAGAAATGGATAAAAAAAGATGTGGGATTTTTAAAACAATATTATCTATCTATCTATATAGATGTATATATAGATATATGTAGATATAGATATAGATAGGTATAGATACAGATAGCAGTACTACTCAGCCATACAGACGGATGAACTTGAGGCATTTCTAGGTAAATGAATACACCTTGAGACCATACTCTTAAGTAAAATAAATTGGTCAAACATGTGTAAATATTACATTGTTTCTCTGGTGTGAGAAACCAAAAGTGTAAATAAGATCCTAGATAAAATACATTGTTTATGAATTTCTGGGATCACGAGAAGCAGAGAGGAGAACCTTAAGAACTACCCAAGTCCTCTAAACTAAAAAGAATAGACCAAAAAACTAAAAAATATAGCTGAGAATTAAAAGAACAGAAGAGAGAAATATAGGTGTTAAACAAGAAGGAGAGCAAAAGTAGTTGTGCTTTCAGTTCACTGAGACTTGGCATAGCTTCAAATTTGGGGGAACAGGGAAGGGGTCTGGAACCTGAGACTTCTTCATTAAACTGGACACATGAAGTGACCAAGATGATGCCAACTTAGTAGTGCTTCTTCTGTAGCAAAACCAGACAGAATACTCTGAAAGAATTCCCAGTTTATGCCTCTGGCTTTCTGATAGAGTATATTACCCAGAATTATTTTTGCTCTTTTTGGGTGATTATATTTTCTTTAAATTCACCAAACACATAATAGAACTATTTTACTTCCATTGGTACCCTTTCAGACCTATCTGCTGTGTAGCTCATCATTTTCTCCAAACCAATGATCCCTTTACAGATTTTGAAAGACCTGGAAGTTCTTTCAGGCATTTTGTTGCCTTGTATTTCACGTTTTTGGCTTTGATGGGTGGGGTTGTTTGTTTTGTGCACTAAGCATTGCAAATTCTTTGGCCCAGTGCCCCATTCTTCAGGAGCAAATCACAGTATTATTTATGACCCCACAGACAATCTGGTATTGGCATGGAGAGAAAAGTAACTTCCAGCTACTGTGTTACCTTGTCTATGGAAGTAAATTCAGTGAAAACAAAGGTATCAGTGTCAACTGGATATTGACAGACTCTAAGAACTACTCGTGAAAACACCATTAGCAAAACAAAGAGCACTCTGATTTTATTGAAGATATTTAGGCCACCCTATTATATAGGCCTAGAGTAACTCAGAACACTGATATTTGCTGGATGTTAGCATCAGTGCCTGAGCTTGAAAATATCACTAGAATACATGCCTTCTTCTTCAGGACTACGCTCCTTGACAACTACTCCCACCCTACCTGGCCTCCCACAAATGAATACAAGCCCTGTGGTCTTCTTTGTCTAAGCCTGGGCTTCCCAGGGGATGACAGAAGATTCCTATTTATCTCTCACTCTCTCCAAGCCTATCTGTCAAAGCTATTTCTCACCAGGACTCTGAAAAAGGACTTCAGTCCTGAAGGGAAATTCTCCTCCTGAGAGCTGGTCTCTTCTTTGATCAGGTTGGCCTAGTGGTTGTCAACTCTGTTGCCCTGTGTTGTGGAGAACCAAGGGACTGGAGGTGGATGAATGCTTCCAGTGTACTCCTGGCAATGGTGGGGGCTCCAAATGGCTGTAGTATTTTGACGGGGGTTCAGGAATGAGCTCCCAGGACTTCCTGTGTCCACCACAGGACTCTTATGGGCAATGGAGATGGCTAGGGGTGGAGCATGTGCTTCTTCAAATTTACTGGGTCTAGCACATAGCTCTGGCAATCAGGGGCATGGACTATTTTCTATTTCCTGATGTCCTCTTCAATTTCCTTTTTCAGAATGATGAAATTTTCATTGTAGGCATCTTTTAATCTCTTTTCTTAATAACTTCTAAATTTATTTATTTCTTTAATTTTTTTTTTTGGTCTTTTTGAGACAGGGTCTTGCTACGCAGTTTAGGCTGGACTGGAGCTCACTTTTTAGCCCAGGCTGGTCTCAAACTCGCAACGATCCTCGATCCTCCTGCCTCAGCCTCCCAAGTGCTGGGGTTACAGGCATGTGCCACCACACCCAGCATGTTAATTTATAAGTATTGTTTTCCCAATTTCCTTCTCAGTGAGTTCATTACTAGTGTATAGGAATGGTGTAGATTTCAGGGTGTTTATTTTATATCCAGCTACATTGTTGGAGTTGGTTATTTCCTCTAGGAGTCCTCTGCGGGAATATTTTGGGTCTTGTAGGTATAGGATCATGTAATCTGGAAATAGTAATACTTTGACTTTATCTTTTCCTGTATGCACTGCTTTCATTTTTTTTTCTTGCCTGATTGCTCTTCATAATGTTTTGAGAGCTAGGCTACACAGGAGTACTGATACTGCACATCCACATCTTGTTTCTGATTTTAGACAGAAACCTTTCAGCTTTTCCCCCATTTAATATGATGTTGCCAGTTCGTGGTCATCAATGGCTTTTACCAGAATCATATAAGGTCCCTGTATACCTATTTTCTTCAGAATTTTTATCATGAATGGATATTGAATTTTGTCAAAGGATTTTTCTGCATCTATTGAGACAACCATGTGCTTTTTGTACTTGCTTCTGTGTATATGATGAATTACATTTATTCATTTGCATATGTTGAACTATACTTGCAACCCCAGGATGAAGTCTCCTTGGTCATGGTATATGATCTTTCTGATAATTTGTTGCATTTTGATTGCCAGTTTGTTGAGGAGTTTTGCATCTACGTTTATTAAAGAGGTTTTCCTATAGTTCTTTTTTATTTAATTTTTCTTTTTTGGTTGTATCTTTGTTTGGATTTGAAAGCAGTTTAATGCTAGCTTCTAAGAATGATTTTTGGAATGCTCCTTCAACTTCAGGTTTATTAAAGAGTTTCAGGAGTTTTGGGTTTAGATCTTACTTGAAGTTTTTATATGTATACGCTCCTGGGCTTCTCTTAATTGATAGGTATTTTTATTACTGCTTAACTTTTATTGCCTGTTATTGGATTATTCAAGATTTTTAAGTCTTCTTGGTTCAGTTTTGATTTTATATGTATGTTTTTGTTTGTTTGTTTGTTTTTTCCAGTACTGGGAATCGAACTCACGATGTTGTGCTTGCCAGGCAGGTGCTGTGCCGCTGAGCTAAATCCCCAGCCATATATATATATATATATATATATATATATATATATATGTGTGTGTGTGTGTGTGTGGGTGTGGGTGTGTGTGGGTGTGTGTGGGTGTGTATGTGTATGAATAGGAACAGCTCCATTTTTTCTTTCTCTAATTTTTTGACATATAGGTTTGTGAAGTAATTGATAATAGTTTTCTGAATTTTTGATGGTGTCTGTTGTGATGTCACAGTTTTTATTTCTAATTGCATTGATGTGTGCCTTTTCTTTCCTTTCTTTCATTAGACTGGTAAAGGATTTGTCTATTTTTTCATTCTTTCAAAGAAACAGCTCTTCAGTTCATTCATTCTTTGTATTTTTGTCTCCATTTTATTGATTGCTGCTCTGATCTTTATAATTTTCTCCCTTGTACAACCTCTGAATTTGGATTATTTGTTTTTTCCCAGGTCCTTGAGAATAATCATTAGATTATTTATTTGGGCTCATTTCTGATGTGGACATTAACTGCAATAAATTTAACTCGTTGCACTCTTTTCCTTGTGTTCTCTAAATTCTGGTATATTGTACCGGCATTATTATTTAATTCTAGGAACTGTCTTATTTCTTCCTTAATTCATTCTGTGTTCCATTGAGTATTCTAAACTGTGTTTTCTTATTGTCCATACATTTGCATATTTTCTGTAGTTTCTTTTGCTATTGATTTCTAGTTTCATTGCACTGTGATCTGATAATATGCATGGTAAAATTTCAGTTATTTTCCATTTACTTCAGCATATTTTACTAGCTAATATGTGGTCTGTTTCAGAGAAAGTACCATATGTTGCCAAAATAGAGTGTATTTTATGTCTCAGATTTCAGTTTGGTCATTTTTTGTTAACATTTGTTGTGGATTTTATTTATTTTAAAATAATACTTATAATTTCTTGATTACAAAATAATATACCATTATTGTTGAAAGTAGGAAAATACAGAAAAGCACAAAAAAGAGAAATAAACGTATCCATTGTTCCATATTTGCTTTTTACATAGCTTCCAATACTTTTTTTTGTGTAAATCTGTAATTGACATGAATGTGATCATGCTGCATATTATCATTCTGCTGTAACCTGCTAATTTCATTTATCAATGCTAAATATATTTCATATTTCTAACAGCTTTATACATCATCTTTTAATGGGTTGATTTTGTCATATCAAATAAATACACTGTAATTTTTCAGTTACTTCATCATTTTTAGACATTTAAGGTTGTTTTAAATGTAAGTTCTTACAGTTATTAATGCTATTTTTATGGGTGAGGATTTGTATTTATCTGTGATTTTTCCTAAGGATATATAACTATAAATAAAAGTGAGAACATGCACATTTCTAAGGTCTCAAGAAATTATCAAATGGATACAAATCTTTTTGTTTTTGTTTCTCCTTTTCAGAAACACCTCCAGTTAAACATCTGAACTTAAGATATAATGGGGCTGGAGATGTAGCCCCATGACAGAGCACTGGCTTTTATATATATAGTATGGCATGTCAAATCAGGTTTTGGAAATAGTTGACTAATAATCTTGAAAATGTCAAACCAGTAGACAGGTATGTAAAAGTTTAAATGTAAGAGATAAAGATTGCAAATATCCTAGAAGAGATTGTGGAGACAATGTTCACATAAACATGGAGTAAGGAATGACTTTATAAGTATATTTTAAAAATTTGAACACATAAAGGAAAATATTGATATATTGGGCCATTTTTAAAACTTTTTTATGTAAAAAGATACCATGAAGAAACATCAGAAAAATGTCACAAATGGAAAAAAAAATTTATATGTGTGAAAAAGGCTTGATTCATTACTACATCAAATGGCAAAGCCTATGTATTATTTACATGCATTTATGCTTAAATATAAACACACTTAGATACATTTTTGGACCTTTTTCAAGAAACAGAATTCAAAGCTTTACTTTTGGGCCTTTTTCAAGCTGGGAATTGGAAAAGAGACTTTTCTGAATCCAGACTGTAAATTGCAAAAGGCTTTTTGCACTGAGGTTCAGGTTAGATGAAGCAGAGCAATTTCTGCCCCTTACATTTGGACCCCAGATAGAAGGTATATTCCTTTTATCAGTGCCTGAAAATGTAGCTCTAGTACCGAGCTAGGGACAAAACTAAGAGAGCTATGAAACTCTTGATATGATAGCTAAAATGCTGATGATTAATCTATGTCATGTTAAAATAAGTAGTGAGATAGTACTATATGTATGTGATTTATGGATAAACTCTTTAACCTTGTAGTAAAATAGATTTGTATTCAAGTGACTCTGAAGGAGAGAGGAAAGTAAAAAGAACAAGCAAAATCAAACCATGGACCTAGGGACTTCTATTATCTGAGGGTAATAACAGAAAAAACACTAGCCCAGCAGTAAAAAGGGGAGAGAAGCCACTTCCTAGAGGACTATTTTAGACACATTTTCCTAGCAAATACTAGTTTTACTAACCTTCACCTCACACTAGAGAAAGCTTAATATTGGTCTTCAGAAAAGAAGTGTTTTATTGGCAGTCATGTAGACTGGATCTTATGTCTTATAGAAATAATAAAACATGCCTTGACTGGTAGTCATGATGACAAAGATAGAATAGCTTTTAGGCACCACAAGGAACAGTTTAAATCAGCCGTCTCCACTAACTTTCTCAGTGTGCAATTGACGATCCCTATCCTACAACTCAGTGTGATCCCTATATTAGGCAAGTAGGAAAACAAGAGTAGGCTGGGAATGTTGTAAACTTTTCCAGTATTTGGGTTTATGCACTTCAACGAGCTACTGCACGGGCTCTTTTTATCATCAAACTTTCCAAATAGTTAAGGTAGAAAGATACTAGGATAAATCACTGTGTTATTCACTGGTTATTAAAATCTGCTGCCTTCCATGCCTCCCCTGTTTCATTGTTCATCCAGCCCCCAGCGTTTTGTGAGTTGAAAAGAACATTGCCTGAAGGGAAAACACTTGGACAAACAGTACACTTGGAAACAACCCAACTATGAACTTTGAGCCATGTTCCTGACCCAAATAGGAATGTAACTTATTGTCTTTTTGCCCCAGTTGTGATTGATTTGTAATATCCAAAGAGCCTCAGTTTTGAATAAGCTGCATTCTAACTTAAACCAACCTAGAATGTAAAATTAATTAAGAAATTTATAAATTAGATATATCTAGTACTTTCAGAAGATACAAAACAGAGACTCAAAAGGCTCTTTGAAGCCATTAACCAGGGCAAAAATCTAACATAGTACATTGAACAGGCCAGCATTTAGTAAATGTTTCTTAAATTGAACTGAAGAAATTATTAAAACCGCATTCTCTCTTACTATTTTGCTAAAACAATTTTCAGTGGTTTTGTATTAATAAGAAATCCCAGTTCAACTGTTCCTATTCTGTACCTACCGATGTGGTTCCTTGACCAAGGCTTCGTAGATATGTGTCCCAAGCCTTTGACAGCTCATACTCCAAAAAAAATGCTCTACCCTCACATTGTCCAAATAATTCATACCCTTCCATTTATAGCATGGATTCCACATTCTCCTGTTTCTTCTGCTCTGATAGTCAAGCCCCAAAGTATTTCTTCTTATTTCTCTCTTCACTCTCTTTCTGTCATTTAGATCTTAGAAAGTACCATATACTTATTGGTCTTTCCAAAGTTTAGGTTTGTTAACCTTCTTTCTTCACTCAAATTACTAATTCATAGAAGTAAGGAGATACTGTCTCGTTTCTCTTTGTATACCTTATTTTCTTGGGTTCTCAATCTAGAGTCTTAAACTAGGGAGAAAACCTCTTTTGGGTGTGTATATAGAAATGAATTTCAGTGAACTAGATTTCCTTTGTAATCGTTTATATGTTATTTTACTTTTGAACTTTTACATTAGATTAGAATATTCATCTAGATAAGTGAACAAATGATAATGGTATATATAGTTCAATGACTTTTTTATAAGGCAAATATAACTGTATAACTAGCAAGCACCTAAAACAATGAGCAAGAATATTACCAATATCCCAGAAAAGTATATAGCTCAGTAATCTTTTGCAGTGCTGGGGTCTAACCCAGAGACTTGTGCATGTTGGCTAAGCACTGAGCTACACCTCTAGCCCACTCAATGAATTTTTACCAACCACATATATCTGTGTATCTACCAGGCACCTAGGAAAAGGAATAAGAATATTACCAGCATCCCAGTGTCCCGGTTTCTAACACAATAGATTAGTTTTGCTAGTTCTTGAACTTTAAATAATAGAAATCATTGTTAAGTGTTTTAGTTTGTGTATTTAAAAACACTTTTATTAGAAAGTATTCACGTCATTCACTACCAACGGTGGCACAAAGGAAAAAATGTGCAGAACCGTGGACAATCTCTTAAGCTTCCTCAACCCTAAGATATCCAAAAGTCTAATTTGCTATATAAAGTGTGGAGGAATTTGCAGAAGTAACTGCAAAAGTAAAGTGACTCAGAATCAGATAATTCCTAAAATAGAGTGGCAGTGCCAAAGGTTTGCAAAAAATGATTCATAATGAGTCAGTTCTTGCTCTCAGGGCAGGTTGAGAAGAGTACTTTTTGAGAAAATGAGCCTTAACTATTTTGCACGTAGTCCTAGTGGCTTTGTGTTTCACAGTAATTTTATGAATAGTCACTTGCTTGGCAGACTAAATTCTCACATTTTCTAATACAGAGTTTTGTGTGTAAAAGGAGCTCAGTATATATCTGGTTATTCATCTTGTGCCTTGGTCATTTAGAAACAAAATATCTGTTTATTAGTCCTTTGAAATAGTACATTTTGTCTAGCTGGAAATTTATAACAGACTTCAATAAAATTTTTTTGTTCAGTATCAGTTGTAGAGAGATGTGTTTGCACTGAGGGTGGTCAATTCTAAGGAACTAGAGAGAAGTATAACCAGAGATTCATCTACCTAATCAGGAATAGCTCCAAATGATGCCGGAGGATCAAAAGTTCAAGTCCAGCCTAGGCAACTTAGCAAGATGCTATCATAAAAATAAAGTAAAAAACACTGGTGATATAACTATTGTGCGCAGGTCCAGGGTTCCACATGCTCATGTGCTTTATTTAGGGAGTTAAATGCATCCTATTTAACTTTTAGACTAACTTATTTTTTGAGATGGGGTCTTACTATGTAGTTCAGGCTGGGCGTGAACTCACTATGAAGACCAGGCTGGCCACAAACTTGCAGCGACCCTCCTGCCTCAGTTTCCCAAGTGCTGGGATTATAGGCATTTTCCACCATGCCTGGCTTCACCTAGAATTTTTATGTCCTGAATATTTTCCATTCATACAATGCCATTTTTTGGATGTTAACCATGTACACAGCATTGCATTCTGGGGCTCTGGCAGATAAAAAAGAAAGAGAATATGCTAGTCTCAATTATCTGGCAATTTAATAACCACTGTAAAAAAAGAACTAAACAGTGTAAAAGAAAAATTCAAGGTTGTCTGTGTTAAATCACCAACAATAAAAATACATTAAAATTATTGGATGTTAAATAAGAATATTCCTTTAAGGAGGTTGAGGAAAGCACCCAAAACAGATCATCACCATTATGGCTAATCTGAATCTCTATATAAGTGAGGCTTTGGGGACAGAAATTTGGCAAGAAGGGAGGACTGGGGGACTTGTGACCTGAAACTGTACTTACATTAGTGAACACACTGTGCTTATGTATATATTACATATTTATTTGTGGTAGACCTTCAAGAATAACTGGGGTCTGGCTTAGTGAAAGAGAGGATCTTCATACCTTCAGATTCAGAATCTACTGTGTGCTACTTCCTTTGTGGAAGACATGACTTATAGGGCAAAGCTCCTATTCTCAACGAAGTTGGATCTGCTATAAACTACTGTGATACATGTACAGAGAAGTCATTGCAAATGTAAAAAAAAAATGAGATGTGTGCCAAGCTCAAGTAATAAGTGATCAAGGGAGAAAGAAAGGTTATACTCAACTTAGTGGTCAAGGAAGCCTTCCTAGTTCGGGTGAAACTTGAGCTAGGCCTTGAAGGAAACACAAAAATTGGGTAGGCAAAAAGAGGGAGCCCAGTTAGAAGTAAATTAATTGTTATACCTGACTTACCAGTCAACAATGAATTCTTCAGATTGATCTCCTTCTGTAAGACATCATTTTATAAATCTTAAATGTATAATCCCTTGAATTGTTTTTGAATTATAAACCTTATTTCCTCAACCAGCAAGTCAAATGGTACCTTAGTATTGGTAGATAGCACTGGATCATACCTTTCTGTCCTGAAAGAGTTAACGGCTTCTATAGGTATCACACAACCAGGAGTTGAGGTACTGGGCCCCAGACTTTAGATAAGAAAAATGCCTTTGTGCTGGAGTGCACTTAATAAAAGAGCACCTCTGTCCAGACACATTTGATGAATTCACCCAACTTGGAAAAACCCAGGCTAAGGCATAGACGTTAAGATGATTAAAGAAAAGGCTCCCCTCGCTGTCTTCATTCCAAGGTCCTGAATTCATTCTTGGGAGTCCTTGAGAAGGGAGGGTGGAAAGAGCAGGAGGGGTGGAGGTGGGGGATACAGAGGTTCTGACCTGAATTCCACAGCAGAGGAATGTGTGTGCAGTGAGCGGCGCAGGTACAGGCTAGTGCTGTCGCATACCTGGGGAAAACAGTTCTCATCCAACTCCCATTGTGCCAGAGAGCTGGCAGTTTGCTCTAAATAATTAATATTTTTGTTCAAGTTTTTAATTTTGTAGTTTATTCATTAACAATTATTAGTACTTTTATTTCACCGACTTTGTAGAATAGAGGGTACCTTGAAAAAGGAGAGTTAGTATTGTAAATCAAACACACAGAAGAAATTAACTATCAAAATATCCAATGCAAATGGTTTGATGGGTTAAAGCTATCCTGGATCATCCATGTTTGATGAGGAATATGAAGAACACAAATCATGCTTGTTCTCATTCATCAAGAAGCTACAAAATGATTAACTGGGAGAGAAAATGACATCAGCCCCTCTTGTTATGGAATTCTTTGGGGAAAAAAGAGTGTTTTCTGCTTGGATATAAGTTAGGTTCAAAAAATGTGAAACATTTACTGGAAAAAGCTTAGTATATGTATTCAAGTTGCCATGGAAACATTAAGGTCAAATATAAAATATAGTTTAGGGTACATGGAATGGTAGAGAAGATCTCTTGCTTAATAAGACTAAAGGATAAACTAAAATCTATTTTATTTATGCGTTTTATTTCTGTTTTATCCGATGTAATGCTTGTAAATATTGGGTTAAGGAAAAATATGAGATCTAAAGTTATAGCATTCAGTTGTTTTCTTATGCTACTTTTTCTTTGAGGCTGATAAATATATGTGTGGGACTCTTTCTTCTCACCTAAAGAATGATCCTACTAGGTGAGAGGACATATTTCATAGTGTACATAGGACTGGGAGAATGGAGGAAAGAAGGAAAGAAGGAAGGGAAAATATATATACAAACAAAATAGCTAAGATAGTTGTACCACTGATTTCTATTAGTTCATTGAAAGGAACAGTCAGTGCTTATATTGTTTGATTACTTTTGTATGCCTACATCTTGTAATCTGAGCAACTACTTCAAAGAGAACAATATGTAATATAATAACCATTGTTAATTTCCTATCTTCTTGTTCTGAAATTTGGTATTGTTTTTTTCTCTCCTTTTAAAAAAGGATCCACGATAAACATAATAATTACCCTAAACCTCTTGCTATGGTTTGTATGTGGTTTGTCTCCTAGTGGTTCGTGTGTTGGACGTGTGGCAGTGTTGAGGTGGTGAAATCTCTTAAAAAGGTGAGGCTTAGTACAAGGTGATTAGGTCAGTGTGGTCATGGCTCATCTTATGAAGTGAGTTGGTTGTTCTCAGGAGAATGAGTTGTTATAAAAAGAAAGACTAGCCCCTACACACTCTATGGCTTCCTGTTTTGCCATGTGATTGCTCCCTTCACACATTCCCATCACTGTCATGCCATCTTCATGAGCTGTTCTGATGCTGCTGTTATGCCCTTAAATGTCCCAAACTGTGAGTTAAATATACTTCTTTTCTTTATATATAATCAGCCTCAGATGTTTTGTTATAGCAATGGAAATGGACTAAAACACCTTCAAACTGATATATGATTCCTATTTTAAACTCAGGGTCAAGATCTGATGTTCCAGAGATAGCATATGAAAGTTAATGCAGTAACATATGTTTACCCTTTGATGAAGAACTGTTTATAAAGTTTGTTTGGATAAGGTACTTCTACCCATATTTTTTTCTTTTTATAGTATATTGTAACTGTTATGGTTTATATCTACACGTCCTCCAAAGCTTCATGCACTCATTTCTGGGGCTTTGGGGAGGTGACTGATTATATAGACTTACAATTGACTAGCTGTTAGGCAATGGGGCCTTGTCAGAAGAGGTGGGTCACTGTGGCTGTGACCTGAAAGGGATTATCTCCCTTCCCAGCTCCTCCCTTCATTCTGGCTGCCTTCTGGCAGTCATGATATAAGAAGCAATTCCTCTACCATGTCTCTGTACCATGCCATCCTGCCTTGGAGCCAGCGAATCATGCAAGGACTGCGACTACTGAAACATAAGCCAAAATAAACCTCTCCTCCTTTAAGTTGAGGGTATGTGGTATTTAGTCTCAGTGACAGAGGAAGTTACCAAGACAGTGACAAAGGCAAGAAATGGTAAGTTGATTGAGATGCAGGTGAAATGATAATGATATTAATATAAAAAGAAGCTTCACAGAATAGTCTACATAAATATAGCTTCCTAAAGAAAGTAGTATGTGGCAACATAGAGATCCAAAACCTGTATGTGCACAAGGATCAATTTTACTATTAATTTTTAAATTTCAAAATACACCTATGGTAAAGTATGCAAATCTTAACTGCTCAACCTATTAAACAACCACCTAGATCAAAATATGAAGCATTTTCAGAAATGCACCATGCTTCCTTCTATCATTGTAGATTAGTTTGGATTGTTATTTAATTCATAAAAATGGAATCATAAATGTGTATTTTTAGGGGGCTGGGGATTTAGCTCAGCGGCAAAGCGCCTGCCTGGCAAGCGCAAGGTCGTGAGTTCGGTTCCCGGTACCGGAGAAAAACCAAAAAAAAATAAATGTGTATTTTTTTATATCCAGTTTTTGTGCTATCATGTCTATGAGATTTATTCATGTTGTTGCAAATAGCAGTTGCAATCACTTTTATTGCAAATCAATCAATGAAAAATTCAGTGATTCCACAAGTAGTTAATGAATGTTTTCTAAATGTCAACTATTATGCTGAGTAGTAGGAATCCATAACCCACTTATGTGTAGCCCCTGTGTCCAGGGAACTAACAGCATTAGTGTAAAAAATGAATGGGTTAAAAGTAGTAATACAGCCATAACAGCTACTTTATGATTAGAATTTGCAAGGAGTACACTTTCCATCCTTTTTCTCTCAAGCTATGTTTTTGTAGTTATTTGGGGACAGCTTGAATTCACATACCATAACCTGGAATTCACCTGATTAAAGTGCATAGCTCAGTAGTTGTTAGGATGTTTGCAGATATGTGCAGTCATCACCATAGTTCATTTTCAAACATTTTCACCATCTCAAAACAAAATCTTATATTGTTGCCAACCATCATCTGTAACCTCATCTGTCTGAACCCTAAACCAACATTAATAGGGTTTCTACCCTATAGATTTCCCTATTCTGTGTTTACTATATAAAATGGAATTGTGTAGGATGTAATCTTTTAAACATTTTTCTAGATTATAGGATCTTAGGCCTGGGATAAAATTATCTAATTTAAAAATCTCAGAACTTTATTGGAATTTATTAACATCTACCTAATTTATGTATCTAGATGTGATCTTTACAACTGAATTATTACACTTAGCATTCTTAATTTTTTATTAGGTCTATTGTACATTTTAGATAAAATAATGTCATATCCATCATAGAAAATTTGTACCTACATATGATATATCTTGATTCTTTTTTTCCCAATCCCCTCCCCTCCCTTCTACCCCTCTTACGCTCCTTATTTACAAAGATTTGTTTCCATTTTATCTCTCTTTTCATATTTTTCTTTTTGCTTTCTTTCCCCTTCCCCCTCGCCCTCCCTAGTTCCCCTTTCTTTTGAACCATTTCTTCCTATTTCACAATACCTATTATACACTTTGGTCCTTATTTATACTTTTGCTTTCTCAGGCCAGAGAAACAAGGTGATATTTGTGACCTATTTATTTTACTTAAGAGTATGGTCTCAAGGTGCATTCATTTACTTAGAAATGTCTCAAATTCATCCTTCTTTATGGCTGAGTAGTACTCCATTGTATTAAAAAACCCACATCTTTTCTTCCATTCCTCAGTTGATGGACATTTAGTTTCCAAGATTTAGCTATTACAAATTGTTCTACTATAGATATGGGTGCTCATATATTGCTGTGATATGGTGTGTTTAATTCTTCTGGGAAGATATCTGAAAGGGGAATAGCTACATCAAATGGGACCTCTAATCCTAGTTTTTTGGGGAATCTCCACACTCATTTTCACAGTGGTTGTACCAGTCTACATTCTCAACAGCTCAGAAGGGTTCCTTTTTCCCTGCAGCACCACTCACACTGGTTATTGATTGATTTCTTAATAATAGCCATTCTTTCTGGAGTGAAATAGAATCTCAGCATTGTTTTATTTCGCATCTTTCTAATGACCAGTGATGTTGATGTTGAACATTTTTTTCATATATTCATTTGCCATTTGTATTTCTTTCTCTGAGAAGTGGGTGTTCATCTCAGATGTCCATTTTTGTATTGGGTCTTTAAATTTGGGGGTCTGATTTTTTTTAATTCTTTAGATGTTCTAGATATTAGTCCCTTTTCTGAGGGACAACTAGCTAAAATTTTCCCACTCTATGGGTTATCTTTTCACACTATGGTAATTTCTTTTGCTATGCAAAAGCTTTTTAATAGAATGAGATCCCACTTCTTGGTTCTTTGTACTATCTCTTGTGGGATCAGGGTTTTGTGTATGAAATCTTTGCCTCCACCTATATCTTCAAGAGTTCTACCTATTCTCTCTTCCAATAGATTTAGTGTTTCTGTTTTAATGGTTAGATCTTTGATCCATTTTGATTTTAGCTTAGTGCATGGTGAGAGACATTTAGCATTTTAAAGACTCATCAATTTGTAGCATGTTTCAGGACATGATTCCTTTTTACAATTGAGTAATATTCCATTGCAAGGACATGCCAATTATGTTTATCCATCCATCAGTTGAAGGACATATGATTTTATGCACTCTTGGCTGTTATGAACACTGTTGCTAAGAGTATGTGTATCACAAATTTTTGTGTAGGCATATGTTTTTGTTTCTCTTAAATATATATTAAGGTGTGGAATCAATGGACAAATAACTCTTTCATTAGTGTATGTCAGAATAATCAGATTTTTGTGGTATATTGGTATGTGTGTATAACATTCTATGTAGATGTTTTTAGGCAATCACCAGCCTGTTTTCCGAAGTGGCTGCACCACTCTACATTCTTACCAAATTTGTCTGAGTGTTCTGATTTTACATTCTGTCATGTTACTGGCTTTTTTATTATAGGCATCATCATAGTTCATTTGGATTCTTGTTTTAAATGTACCATAAACAGGTAGTTTATAAATATCAGAAACTTGGGCTGGGGATATAGCTCAGTGGCTAAAGTGCCTGCCTAGCAAGTACAAGGTCCTGAGTTTGATTCCCAGTACCAAAAAGAAAAACAAAACAGAAACTTGTTTCTCGATGTCTTGGTTACTTTTCTCTCATTGCTGAGACAAAATACCCAACGCCCAAAATGAAGGAAGGAAAGGTTTATTTAGCTTACAGTTTGTGGAGGTTTCAGTCCATACTTGGCTGGCTCTGAGGCAGAAGGTAGCAAAGCACCAAGAGCGAAGGGGGGAATGGCAGCCGAACACCAAACAGCCAGAGCAAAAAGGGAAGAATGGCGGCAAACAGCTTCTTTCCCTGCCTTACTTTGTAAACAGGCTACCCCCACCTAAGGGGCGTGTAGCTCTCACATAATCTCCATGGCCTCCTCTTCCACAGGCTCAGGATGTATACAAAGTAAGCACCCTGGTTTCCTGCTGAGTCACTTAGCCAAACCTCTAGACTCCCCAAGTTGACACAATGTATCAACCATAACACTCCAGGAACAAGTTGCTGCTATATTCATTGTCTGGTGGGGTCTAATTTCCAGTTAATTGAGCACCTGTTTTTGTGTGTCTGCACCTGGTGGAAGGAAAGAATGCACATCCTTAGTCCTGTCTTATAAAGGCACTAATTCCATTTATGAAGGTTCTGCTCTGACGACCTAATCACCTTCCAATATCACACCTCATAATACTATCATTTAGGAAGTTAGAAATTCTACCTATAAATTTTGGGGTAAGAGCCACAAAGAATCAGATTGTAAAAACCATGCTAGTGTGCGTGAAGCAGTATGTCCTTGTGGATTTGATTTGCATTTCTAATGGCTACTGATTTTGAGCATTTTTCATGGTCGTTTATATATTTTCATTAGATAAATGTCTGTTCAGATTATTGGCCCATTTTGTTTGAGTAATTGTCTTTTTATTATTGAGCTTTGAGTTCTTTATCTATTCTGATATAAGCTCTTTATAAGATATACAATTTGCAAATATTTTTTCATCATATAAATTTTTATTTCAATATCTCAATAGTATTCACTGTGATACAGAATTTTAAAATTTTTGGTGAAATACACTGTATACACTGTCTTTTCTCTGGCTCATGCTTTTGGAGTCAAATATAAGAATCCATTGCTAAATCTGAGGTCATGAAGATTTACCCCTTTCTTCTAAGCTTTGTAGTTTTAGCTCTCATATTTAGGACTTTGATTCATTTTAACTTAATTTTTATATATTGTGGGAGGTAGCAGTACAATTTAATGGTTTTCATGTGGATATTCAAGTGTCCTAGCAATATTTGTTGAAAAGACTTTCTTTTCCATTGAATGATCTTGCTACCTTTATTAAAAAGTCAGTTCATCAAGATGTATGACTTATTTCTGGACTCTCACTTTTATCCATTGATCTGTATGTCTATCCTTGCAACAGTACTACATAGTAACTTTAAGTAAGTTTGCAAATCAGGAAGTATGAATTTTTCAACATTGTTCTTACTTTCCTGAATTGTTTTTGTTAATATAAGACCCCTGCCAGTTCATATAAATTTTGTAATCAGCTGACTAAAGTCCACAAAAAATCTATAAGTTATTCAGATGGAGGTTTCATTTAATCTATAGATAATTTGGTAAAGTATTTCCATCTTAAAAATACTATCTTGTTTTTCCCATTTTTTAATTAATGAAACAAAACAAAATTTTATAACAAAATATTGAGAATGACAACAGTTAATACACTGTGCATCATTATTCATGAATGTTTTAGTCAGTTTTCCCATTGCTGGGAACAACACCTGACACCCACAATGTAAAGGACAGATTTACCTTGGTTCCTAGTTTCAGGAAATTCAGTTCATAGTTAGCTGGCTGCAAGGAAAACACTTGATGGCAGCAGGGAGTGGCAAAGAAGCTTAATTCATGGCCATTGGGCAGCAGAGCAGGGTAACAGTGCCAAACAGTGCCAGAGAGGAAGGGGTGACGGACCAGGCATAGACTGCAAAGTCATGCCTTCATACGCCATCCAGACATACCCAGAAATGTGCTTTACTAATCTCCTGGGCATATTCCAAAGCCAATCTAGGTGAGAGTACACCTTAATCATCCCAATAAGCATGGACTTTTCCATTTAGTTAAATTTTGTTTAGTTTGCTATAAAAGTATTCTGTAGTTTTCAGACTGTAAGTTTTGACTTTCATTTGTTAAATTAACTCCTGCAAATCTTCCTTTTGATACCATTTTACATGGAATTCCTTTCCTAATTTTATTTTCTAATTTTTTATTACCATTGTGCAGAAATGAAATATATATATTTTGTTTTCTACAACCTTGCTGAATTCATCTACTAACTCTAAATGTTTTTAGTAAATTATTTAGGAATATATGTATATATATAGTTATGGCATTTGTGAGTGAATTTTGCCTCTTCCTTTCCGACATATATATATTTTATTTTTTTTCTTGCCTCATTACTCTGATTACAATTTCCAGTAAAACACTCTATGAAAGTGCCTTGTCTTTTCTTGATCTCAGGGGGAAAATTTCAGTCTTTCACCACTAAATATGATTTTATCTCTACATTATTTTGTAGATGTTTTTGTCAGGCTTAGGAGGCCTCCTTTTATTTCTAGTTTGAGTGCTTTTATCATAAAAAGTACTGGATTTTGTCCAATAAGTTTTCTGTGTCTATTGAGATAATCATGTAATTTTTTGACCTGTTGGTATGGTATATCACCATAAATGCATTTTAATGTTAGTTGCATTTTATTTACTAATTTCTTAATATGTTAATTTAGGTAATTATTTTGAAATCTTTTTTCTTCATGTAGGCATTTATAGATATATGTTTTACTCTAAGTTTTGATTGAGCTGTGTCCCATAAATTTTGGTGGCTTTTGTTTTCATTTCATTCATCTCTGAGTGTTTTTTAATTTCCCTTTTGAATTCTTTATTAACCCATTGGGGTTTTTTTTAGAAGTTGTGTCTTAATTTCCACATATTTGTGAATTTTCCAAATATTTTCCTTCTATTGATTTTTAATCACATTGCACTGTGGATGGAATGCATACTTAGTATTATCTGCATCCTTTAAATTATTTGAGGTCTATTTTATAGTCTACCATGTGGCCTATCCTATAAAATGGTCCATATGCACTGGAGAAGAATATGTAATTCTGCTATTGTTGGCTTGAGTATTCCAGGATTTCTATTGGATCTAATGGTTTATAATGTTTTTAAAAACTTTTTATTAGTAAATATTTGTAATACTTATTGATTGCATTTACTGTGGGGTATAGACACATGTACATAAAGTATCTTATTTCTTTTTGGTTCTCTTCACCTCCCTGCTCTTCCCCTCCCTCTATCTCAATATCCCCTTTACCTTAACCAAAGACCTATTTCCTATTGTCTGTCTTTTCTTTAACTCTTTAAATGATTCATACTTTGGGTTTTTCATACAAGAGAAGTTATGCAATATTTAGACTTATGTCGGATTTATTTCACTTAATAATATGGTCTCAAGGTGCATCCATTTTTTCCTATGAATGACTCATTTATCCTTCTTTATGACGTAGTATTCCATTGTGTATAAATACCGTATTCTCTTTATATATTTATCTATTAATGGACTGCTTACAAGATTTAGCTATAACCTCTTTAACAAATGGGGCTGAGAGACCAATTACACACAGGAAGAAGATTGACCTAAACCCATACGTATCACCATGTACCAAAATAAAACCAAAATGGATCAAGACCTAGATATTAAAAAAGAAACACAACCAGGCAGGGTGGCGCACGGCTGTAACCCCAGCACTCAGGAGGCTGGAGCAGGAGGATTGTTGCGAGTTTGAGACTAGCCTGGGCTACAAAGTGAGCTCAAGACCAGCCTGAACTGCATAACAAGACCCTGTCTTAAAAAGACAAAAAGAAAAAAAAAAAAGAAAGAAACACAACCTATACAAAGATAAAAGAAATAAAGTCATTGAAGACACAGTCACAGGTAAGGACTTTTTTAACAGAAACCCAGTGGCTTATAGTAATGATGACAAGCCTTTTAGAGCTTTCAGTGACACACATGACATCAGGTTGCCACTACTGTCTTACAGCATTGTTGAACTTTTCTATTTCTTTGTTGATTTTTAACCTACTTGTTATATGTAATATTGAATGTGGGAAATTGAAGTGTCTATTGTTGAGTTATCTAATTCTCAATTCATTTCCATCAGGTTTTTTTATACATTTTGATAATCTGTTCCTACATGCATCTATGTATATAATTTTTATATTTTCCTGATAGAGTGAAACGTTTATCATTATGTGATATACCTGTTTATCTAGCATAGCATTTTTGTTTCAAATTCAATTTGTCTAATTTGATCTTATTTAAAGTGTGGCTCTTTATACAGAAGTTATAATCCTGTAGTTGGCCAGATGGCTTTTTCTTTTTCTTCATTCTAGTCTCTGCCTTTTATGCATTCTGACAGATTACAGTATTCAGTCTACTTACAACAAGCATAGTAATTGTTAAATGTTATGATTGAGTATATGCCTACTCAATTTCTGTTTGCTTTATTTTCTCCATCTAGTCTTTATTTCTTTTAACTTCATTTCCTGTTTTTTAAAAAATAATCAAAAGATTTTTAAAAATTACGCTTTCCTTATTTCACTTTTCCATTTCATCTCATCACTATTTTAAATATGTGTCTTTTTTATGGTTTTGGTTTTGAGAGATTAGGATGCTTGCTTCAGGAATCACAATTAATTTATAACAGTATATCTGTTCATTGCTATGAAGGTGTGGAATAATCTGGTATGTTTAAATACTAAGAGTTCTTTGTCGCTGAATCTTAGCAATTAATGTAGAGGTCATTGTGAGGGGGGAAAAATTAAAATTTTAAAGAAAAACCTACCCAGGATGCCTGCCAAGACCAAGAAGACATGTCCAACAGGCCCGATAACAGAACACTTCTCCCTTTGTGTAAATCACTGTCTTTGCTGCCTTTTGTAACTGATGACCTTGAACTGTAACTTAAAGTGTAACAGGACGTGTCTTCCTCTGAATAATCCATGCTCTGTATGACTGATGGCCTTGTGATGTAACCTGAAATGTATAAAACCCCTTAGCAACCCAAGATGTCACCCAACCCTCCAATCATATGTGCCAAATCTGCCTATGTACCTCCCTGCTCACTTTCCCTTTAAAGCCCAAAGACTCCACTGGCTGGGCTCTGACTCTTTTGGAGGAATCCTAGTCAGAAGCCCAGTAGTGTAATAAACTATGCCCTAAACCTTCTCAGTGCCCTTTTTCCTGTGTTTGGTCTGTTATCTGAAGCCGTTGTAACTATTAATCAAACTACAATGGTGATATTTCCATTTACCATGTACTTATTATGTGCCAAACACTGGTAACTTTATACATGTTAAACTAAATGATTTAATCCTCACAACCACTCAGTCAAGTAGATTTGAGAAAACTAAGGCTCAGTAACTTTACAAAGGTCACATAGCAAGTAGAAAGCAAAACCAGGATTAAAACATTGGCAGATGTAATAGAGTTGAAAGGAAATGATATATTGTTGTTGGCATGCATTTGAGGATTTCTGGACAAAGGCATGATGTGAACAGAACTGATTGGAGAACATCAAGGATAGGACTGATATACCAGTGAAGATACTATTCTGACAGTCTATGTAAGAAGTGATGAGGGCCTAAAATAAGACAATGACAATAGTGACAAGAGGACAAAATTCTAATTTAAGAAAAAAAAATATATGCATTAAAATCAATATTACTTCATATTAAATTAATCAAAAGGAGAAAGAAATGGAAAGCAAACTGAGACTGAGTAGTTTCAGCTTTTTGCCTAGAACTGTCCTAAACTTAGAAAGAAAGAGATAATATTAATTATAATAACAATATCATCAATTGCATACATCTTTTAGGTTACATACTAATATTGTAGGAATTAATAATAGACATTGATATCATCATTTTAGTGATACTCTTATTATCAGTAATTCATTCAATGTTCGTGATAACAGTCAAAATTTACCAAGTACTACCTTTGTGCTAGATTCTATTCTAATTGTTTTCTTCACATGCGTTATCTCAGTTAAGCTCCATAACAGTTTTATTATTTCGGTACTGTTATTCACATTTTGCAGTTGTGGAAGCTATAGTACAAGGCAGTTAAGTAACTGACCAAAGTCACACAAGCTATTAAAGAGTACACCATATCTAGCCTGAAGGTATTTATGTCTTTTATTTAATCTGTACAATGCTTATTTAGAAAATACTTTTCAACAGGTAAAGATCCAGAGTATTTTTTTTATTTTAAAAATAAAAAGAGGAAAACATTAACAGACAGACAACCTTTTACAAAATAGCAAAAGAACAGTACAGACAATACAGAGTTACAAAGTAGTAGGAAATTAACAATGCTTGTTGTATTACATACTGATATCTTCAAAGTGGTTTCTCATGAAAACAGAGAGACATGCAATATCAACCAATAACAAATGCTGGCAAGGCTGTGGAGAAATAGGACCCCTTCTCTACTGCTGGTGGGAATGCAGACTGGTGAAACCACTGTGGAAATCAGTTTGGAGATTCCTCAGAAAACTAGGTCTAGAGGTCCCATTCAATCCAGCTATTCCTCTTCTGGGTACTTTCCCAGATCTAAAAACATCATATCACAATGATATATGTGCACCTATGTTCATAGCATCACAATTTGTAATTGCTAAATTGTGGAAGCAACCCAAATGTCCATCCACCAAGGATTGGATAAGAAAATTGTGGTACTTTTATATAATAGAATATTACTCAGGTATAAAAAAAGATAAACTCGAGGCCTTTATAGGTAAATGGTCACAACTAGAGACCATACTCATAAGTGAAATAAATCAGACCTGCATGTGCAAGCACCGCATTGTTTCACTAGTGTAAAACCTGAAAGAGTTAATATCCAGAGTATTCACATTAAAAAAATACAGGTTTTTAGGCTAGGCTTGATGGTATACCCTGTAATTCCAGCACTCTGAGAGGCTGAGGTAGGAGGATTCAAGCCCAGCGTTTGATCAATTTAGCAATTTTGAAAGAGCCTGTCAAAAAATAAAAGCTAATAAAGAGTTCAGGATATATATCAGTGTGAAGGGCCTGGGTTCATTCTCCAGTACTAAAGAACAAGGAAAAGAAAAAGTTGTCTTAGTTTTTCAAAATGAAGATTTTCAGCTTCCTTTTAAAAATATGTTAGAATCTGGCTGCACAGCACCCCTTTCCCACATGGTAATGTTCAACTGAACACAAACAACTGAGCTTTATTTTCATTTTACTTATTTGTTTATTTTTTAATTTTTTAGTTTTTTAAAAAATAGTCAGTTTGTAGTTCAGGCTAGATTTCAACTTGCTTTATAGCTCAGGCTGACTTTGAGCTTGGAATCTTCCGGCCTTATACTGCTGGGTTTGAGTTGCCCCTTTAAATAAGTCATAGCCTCCAAAGTAGACCTCAGTGCCATCCACCCTGGGTAACTCATTTAGATTATCTGACCTTTCCTGTGGATAGAGGACATATGTACCCTGAAATGTAAGATATACCCACACTTCCCAGAGAAGTTTGGAGGAAGACAACAGACAAGCAGATAAAATGATAATAAAGAATACAACTTGTGTTTTAATGATATACTCATGGCTTTTGTTTGTACTTCTTATTCATTTGTTTGTTCAAAGTTCTGAGGATTGAAGCCAGGGCATCATACGTGTTAGGCAACTGTTCTAACACTGAGCTATATCCAAGGGCACAACATTTTAAAGGAATAGTGAACGGGACATTTTTATAGCAGATGATTTACATTGAAGAAAGGATGCAAATAGAATCAGAAAGGTGGTATTCACCTACTTTTAGGAAAACTACTATGATGATATAATAGTAGTAGCGTTAACTACGTTTCTACCATTGTAATAATTACTTTCTTTACACATATATGTCTCTTTGAATGCATTCAACAACACTGTGAAGTAGATTATCATTTTCTTTTTACATGAGAAGAAAATGAGGCGCATGCTAGTTTGGTGGCTTGTTCAAGAACACACAGCTACTTAATAATTTGAGAACCCTGGGCTTCTGATTCTTACCTCGGTATCCTTTATAGTGTAATTTCAGAAAATGCTGAAAATTGCAGTTTCCCCATTCTCTGAAGAGGGTCTGTAAATGTAATAGATAGTACTGTTGTAGAGAACTCACAAGTATGATTTGCCTCAAGTGTTCTACGGTTGCCTCTACATTTCTTTCAGGGTATTATTGAATAAAAGATGAGCAATCAGTAGTGGCAAATGAGATCCCAAAGTTAATCAATACCAGAGATTATTCCAGATTGAAATTGATGTTATTGCTTTATAGAAAACCTCCTAGGCTCAGTGTGTATCCAGTACCCTGTTTATTATAAAGCTCAGTAAATAACCTGTAGTCCAATTGAGACTTCAGTATTCACTCTGGCTAGTGCATGATCTATGTTTCCAGCCCTAAAGAAATCCAGTTCCCAAAAAGTGATTCCATTAAACTTTTTTCTTCAAAGGCAATTCAGCAATTCTTGAAGTTAGTTTACTGAAATAATCCCCTTAAGCTGTGGAGTGAAATTTATATAGAGGAAAGACTATGAACAGCATTCTTGATTCACAGAGGTAAAAAATAGCCTTCTTAAATTTACTCTGCACTAATTAAATATACTAAGATCTTCATTATCTTATGTTCTTAAAATAGTGGATTAATGGCATTACCTAGTAAACTGAGTATAAAGCAGAAATTTTCCTGCTGAAGATTCACAGTAAATGTATAAATCCAGGAGATTGTATGCTGAATCTTTAGCATGTTGGATACTTAGTGGATTCTTGGGATCATTATCAAATATTGGGAGTAAAGGAATTTCTAGGATAGATCACCAGCTCTAGCCTTCTGAATACCTTTGTTGCTAGTGACAGAGCAAAGAAAATACTCTGGGCCTCTAACTCCTGAAGGAATGTTCTTCTTTCTGTGTCATCCAGCCTTGAGCAGTTTTTAAAAAATATTTTATTTGGGCTGTGGATGTAGATCAGAGGTGGAGCATTGCGTGGTATGTGCAAGGCTTTGGATTCAGTCTAAAGCAATTCAAAAAATGGCTCAAGTTCAAAAATGACTGAACCCCCAAGATAAGCTGCTTCCAAATTCCTGACTCAAAGAAACTGTAAGAGAAAATTAGTATATATACATTTGAAAAGAGAAAGAGAAAATCAACTAGCATATTCATATTCCTCAGAATATATCTAGATGTCTCCAACCCCACGAATACTTGTATAGTAGTCTAAGCATACCTGGAAACTCAGACAACTTGAACAATTCACAGAGGGATGGAAGGATCCAGTTTTATTATGAACAAACATAAAAGATGGTGACTAAGTGTCTTTGGGGCTCTAATAGCACCTTAGGCGTACTTCTATCTCTGAACAAATGCTATGACATTTTAAAATTATATGTCTGAAAACCTAACTAACCTGAGTTATTTCCAAGTCCTAACTTGAGTGCCTGGCACATGATTGGTGCTCATTATAGCTTGCTAAAGTAACACGAATAAAAGGGCCATCAAATTATGAGACCGAGGTAAAAAGATAGGGTCAGACTAGCAACGACCGTGATGCTTACGTGATATTAACCATAGACTAGAGAGGTGAGTTGGAGCTCTTTAAATGCTCCCTACCCACACTATTATTTAGATTTTTCCTAGAGCTTGGCGCATGATTGAAACTGGAGGTGAGAGGTAAATGGTTCCATAAGCGAGGACTGCAAATGCTGCGAATCAAGTAGAGGCCTGACTCACATATTTATATAGCAGGAGAAAAGAGAGTGTTGGAATAGGCAAGGGCACCTATGATATACTAGAATACAAAGAAGAGTATTAAAAGCATAGGGGTGGCAGGATTTTCTAAGATTCTCGGGTATCACGTTAAGTTTTTAAACTCTCACTGATTCTGATTAGGAAATGCATCTTCCTCAAGCAGCACCCAAAAATCTTTTAGGCTAAAATACTCTCTTTCATCTTCCACTCAGGTTAATACAGATTCTCAGGACCAGCAATTAGCAGGCCTTGAAATGTTAAGGAAAAGCATGCCACCCTTCACGGATTAGTGGTATTCACTAATTGTTACACACACCCATACAGGCCAGAGTATTTCATTAAACAACAAATTTGGAAAAAAAAAAAATTCCCGAGACAAGTTCCATCAAAATGATTGAAAAAATCTGCACTTCAAATCACTCACTTCTTAGTCCCTAGAGATACTCTTTGCCTTCAACCTAGCTGAGTGAAGAAGGCACTTCCCTGGAGATTACAATTAGATTAGAAAGCCTGGAGGCTTCGCCTTGATTACTTAAAATGATACTAAATCCTTGAGCTAACTTAGATGGATGGTAATGGTTTCCAGGGGACGGACAACTCAGAAAAGACAACTTCCTTGCACTTTCTTTCCCATTTACTTACTTAATGCTTTGAAAATACTTTTGTAAGTTTTATTAAAGAGACCACAAGCCTTTTAAAAATGAATCAGATTTCTCTTTCCTAATTTCAAATAGCTGAATGGAATTCTGCCAAGTGTGATAGCAACAATCCTTCTGTGTCATGGATGGGCAGCCTTTACTCTCATCCTTAAAGCAAGTGTGAACTCTAATCAGTAGAGTGAATGAAGTAGTTATTAATATTTTGATAAAAATATCCTAAATTGCTACCCTTCTGTGATTATACTTGTAGAGCCTACCTCTTTTTCTGGGTCAGACTTGCTTGTCTGGAACTTTTTGATTAAAAAGGCAGATGGGTATTTGCCAAAGGGATGTATGAGGGCCTTGTTTACCAAGGAATCGACTCAGCACTGACAACCTTTCCTATGCATGGAAACAGGATTCAATATAAATATCTAATCATTTTCCTTTTTTACTTTC
Organism: Chinchilla lanigera; assembly: GCF_000276665.1. Classification (NCBI taxonomy): domain Eukaryota; kingdom Metazoa; phylum Chordata; class Mammalia; order Rodentia; family Chinchillidae; genus Chinchilla; species Chinchilla lanigera. The sequence goes on from NW_004955490.1 coordinate 7,479,440, forward strand.
TGTGCTGGGAATCTAACCGGGGCCTTTCGCATGCTCAACACATGCTGTACTGTCAGGCTTCACCTCTCCAGCTCTTGTACGCCCTATGTTTTTGAAATAGCCTGTTGCTATGTTGCCCAGGCTGGCCTCAAGAGATCCTCCTGCATAAGTCTTCTGAGTAGCTTGGCTTACTTGCATGTGCTACTATGCCAAGATTCTGAACTGCTTTTAAAATTACCTTTGAAGATTAAAATGTCACACACACACACACACACCCCACACACACACCCCTGTATTTTAGCAGCAGTTCTTTCGTGGTTTATAATCATTAATGAATGTATAGAACACCCATTCCATATCTATATGTCTTGGGCAGCGCAAGGCACTTTAGCCTAGGAGTCTTAATTTCCCCATTGTTCAAGTGGGATAATAATACTTTCCTACCATAAAGAGATGTACTGAGAATTAAGCAGTGAGTTACTTTAAAGATTTCCTGCCATGTTTTCCTAGTCTCTTTGCTTATAGTTTGGCTCAGTTCCTACAGCAGTTAAACATATGATGTTGTAAATATGCCCTCCTTAGTTTTCATGTAAGCATACTCTCTTGAAACCAAAATTTGCTTAAAAGATTTTCCCAGTTCTCTGCCTTTGGTGTATGTAGGGCTTGGAGTTAATTGGCATCAATAGACTCTTATCTAAGCCTTTGCTAAGGTCTAATTAACTAGTGTATACTTTCTCAAATTCTAATGAAAACTGATAAGGAATCTTTTTAACCGTGTTTTCTTTTAAAGGAGGATATATTCTTTTAGCAAACATTTGTTCTTGTTTTTCAAAGAGACTGGTATTTGTTAATTTAACCAATGTTTACTAAGCAACTTTAAGGCCACCGAGGAACACAAAGGAATATAAAAAAAAAAAAAAATTAAAGGAGCCGATGGCTCTGAGGAGGTTAAACTAGTTATAAAAATCTGTGAGCTGTAAACATTATGCGTATGTGTGAAGGGGCTCTGGAGTAAATGAGCACTGAAGTGGGCTTAAGGTGACAGGCTTGACGGATACAGAGGCTGTACTTTAGATAATAATGAAGTATAGAAGATGAAGTGTATAGGATGGATTGAGGGTGGGGAGATGTAACAGGATTTCCAGAGAGCTTAATCAGGGGAGGGGAATAGGAAATGGAGAGGGAAGTAGAAGGAAAAGAATGTTGGACTGAGATCCAGGGTACCTGGGTTTAGCCCAGGCCTAACATAAACTTCAATCTTCTATGCCTTTTTGACCTTTGTTTAGTCACTTCCTCTCTCTAAACTTCAAATACCCTCCATAACGCAGGAATAGGGAATATATATGGACATTCTAGGATTGAAAACTTCTTTGAGAGAAGTGAATTTTAAAATTTAAATCAGATCAGGCTCTCAAGTTCTCAGTGTGTCTCATGGGTGAAGAAAGAAAGGAAAGATTACAGGGGAAAGGAATGATTGAAGGCTCTTCTGTTAAGGCCCAAGACCAGAATAAGGAAAAAGCTTACTAAAAACAAAGCAAAACAAACAAACAAGAAAAAAACACATGAGAAACAAATAAAGAAGTACAAATGGCCAACGAATATATGAAAAAGTGCTTAACAGCTTTAGCCATCAGGGAAATGCAAATCAAAACTACATTGAGATTCAATCCTACCCCGGTCAGAATGGCTACTCTTTTTTTTTAAATTAACATATGATGGCAAGAATGTAGAGAAAAAGGAACCCTTAGTGGGTATTGGTGGTAATGTAAATTAGTACCACCACCATGGAAAGCAGTTAGAGGCTCCTTAAAATATTAAAAATAGAACTACCATATGATCTAGCTATACCACTCCTTGGTACTATATACCCAAATGAATCAAAGTCAACATAGCATAAGAATACCTGCATACTCATGACTATCTCAGCACTAGTCACAATAGCCAAGTTATGGAATCAACCATGGTGCCCATCACCAGATGATTAGGTAGAGAAAATATGCTACATATAGAGTATTATTCCACCATTAAGAAGAAGAAAGTCATGTTATTTGCAAAAGAAAAAAAAATGGATGGAACTGGAGATCATCATGTTGAATGAAATAAACCAGATCCAAAAAGACAAGTGCTGCATGTTTTCCCTCATTTGTGGAATCTAGGGGAGAAAGAGTCAACGTGAAAGTATAAAGGGAACTCTTAGGAAAGAGGAAGAAGGGAGGATGCAAGAGAGTAGTAGGCAATGTTCATGTGACCTAACTACGTTATAAGCATGGGTGGAAATGTCACAGCAAAACCCATACAATTAACATGCACTTATATAAAAAATACATGAGAGAAATCTTCCATATCAAATAGACTAGATAGATTCCTGGAAAGCTGGTACAAGTTCATCATGTCTAATTAAAAAAAACCATGAAATCCAAAATGCTCCAGAATCTAAAACATTTTGAGCACTGACATGATGCCACAAGCACAATTTTCCTACCTGATTTCACATGATGGGTGCAGTCAAAATGTAGGCACACTAAAAATACTGTATAAAATTATCTTTAGGTTAGTTGTAGAAGGTGTTGATGAAATATAAATGAATTTTATGTTTAGACTTAGATCCCATCTCTAAGATTGCTCATTATGTATACATAAATATTCAAAAATTTTAAAATGTACAACCCCAAAACACTTTTGGGCATTCCAGATAAACGATGCTTATTCTGCATCATACAGTAAAAGGAACACATGCTTTGCAGTTGAATAGACCTGGCCACCTGGCCGGTGGCTGAGTAGCAATTTACCCACTTAGTAGTGATTTCAGGGAAGTTCTTTAATTTCTCTGAGCCAGAATTACCTAAGGAATGCTCTATTTTATGTACTATACTTTATTGCATTTTCTACATAGTGTTTTTTAAAACAAATGGAAGGTTTGTGGCAACCCTGCATCAAGCAAGTCTAGTGGCACCATTTTTCCAATAGCATGTGCTCACTTCATACTTTGTCATACTTTGATAATTCTCAAAATATTTCAAAATTTTTACCATTTTTGTATTTGTTACGATGATCGATAACTGGTTATCTTTGCTATTACAATTGTAACTGTCTGGGCATATGGGTGTCTTGTGCCCAACAGTCCATTTGTAAATGCAAAGGAAAAGTTCTTGGACAAAATTAAATGCCCTACCCTAGTGAATACATGAACGATAAAGCTAGTCACACTAATAGGATCTAAGTTTCAGTGGTCTCCATAGATCAGACCAGCCACAATATTCCCTTAAGCAAAAGCTGAATTCAGAGAAAGAATCTAACTCAATTCTGTGTAGGTTGAGATGTGAGGAAGCATCAGAAGAAAAGTCTGAAGATAACAGAAGTTTGGTTCATGAAGTTTAAGGGAAGATGCCATCTCTGTAACATCAAAATGCGAGGTGAAGCAGCCAGTGCTGATGAGGAAGCTGTAGCAGGTTATACAGAAAAATCTAGCTAAGGTAATTGATGAAGGTGGCAATATTAAACAAAAGATGTCCAATGTAGATGAAACTGCCTTCTATTAGAAGAAGATGCCATCTAGGACTTTCAAAGCTAGAGAAGAGAATTCAGTGCCTGGTTGCAGAGCTTCCAAGGAGAGAGTGACTCTCTCTTTTGAGATTAATATTTGGTGATTTTCGTAGGACTCAGTGCTCATTTACCATTTTGAAGATCCTAGAGCCCTAAAGGATTATACTAAATTACCCTCCTTGTGCTCTATACTGGAACAGTAAAGCATGGAAGATAGCACATCTGTTTACAACAGGGTTTACTGAATATTTTAAGCCCACTGTTGAGACTTGCTACTGAGAAAAGATTTCTTTCAAAATATTACTGCTGATTCATAATGCACTTGGTCCTCTGAGAGTTCGGTTGGCGATACATGATGGCATTTATTTATTTATTTATTTATTTCAGTGCTTGGAAATGAACCTAGGGCCTTTGTACTGAGCTACATTCCCAGAAATTTTTAATTTTTGATGCAGAATCTTCCTAAGTCACTAAATTCTCCGGACTGGGCTTGAAGTTGTGATCCTCTTACCTCCGCTTCCCAGAATGCTAGGATTGCAGGCGTATGCCACATTGCCTGGCAAGATTAATGTTACTTTTGTACCTTCTAATATGCCATCCAGCCTATGGCTCAAGGAATAATTTTGACTTTCAAATATTATTTAAGATACAGCTGCCATAGATGGTGATTACTTTGCCAGATCTGGGCGAAGTAAACTAGAAACCTTCTGGAAATCATTGTCATTCCAGAGGCAATTGAGAACATTTGTGATCCAGAAAGGAGTCAAAATATCAATATTAATGAGAGTTTGAAAGAAGTTAATTCTAGTCCTCATGGATGATTTTGAGGAACTCAAAACCTCAGTGGAGGAAATAATGTCAGATGTGGTAGGAATAGCAAGAGAATTAGAAATAGAAATGAAGTCTGAAGATGTAACTGACTTGCTGCAATCTCATAACCAAATTTTAACGAATGAGGAGTTGCTTTTCATAGATGAGCAAAGAGAGTGATTTCTTGAGGTAGAATATCTTCCTGGTGAGGACACTGTGAACACTGTTTAAATGACAACAAAGGCTTTAGAATATTATATAAACTTAGTTAAGCAGCAAGGATTGAGAGGACTGCCTCCAATTCAGAAAGAATTTCTATGTGGATAAATGCTGTCAGAAAACATCATTTGTCACAGAGAAACCTTTTGTGAAAGGAGGAATTTATCAATGAGATAAACATTTTCTCATTTCTTTTTTGAAACAGGTTCTCTGGAGTGGTCTTGACCTCACTGTCTAGCTCATGTTGGCTTTGAACCTATGATCCTTTTCCCTAAGTCTTCCAAGGGCTGGAATTGCAAGCATGCACCCCCATGTCAGGCTTTCATGAGGCAAATTTTATTGTTGTCTTATTTTAAGAAATTACCACTCCAGTCTTCAGCAACTGTCACCATGATTAGTCAATAGCCATCAACATTGAGGTAAAACCTTTCACTGGTACAAATGAAAGGCTGAAGGCCAAATAATCATTAACATTTTTAGCAATAAAGTATTTTAATTGAGATATTATTTTAGACATAACTATATTGCATACTATTATATAGTATAAATATAACTTCTATGTGCTCTGGTGGGGGAAGGAAAATCATGTGTCTTGCTTTATTGTGGTGGTCTGGAACTGAACCTACAGTATTCCCAAGGTATGCTATATTAATGTGAAATATTAGTAATACATAACAGGGTTGTTTTGGATATTTGAGCCACTCATGATGTACTTCACCTAGCTTGCCATAAACACACAATAAATGGTAGCCATTTATAGGTCCCAATTACTGGGGTTCTTGTTTGACTTGACTGCTTTGCTACATGAGTTAGCTTACACAAAGGGGCCTCTTTAGCTATTCCATATAGTAAGCTTTTATCATCTTTAAACTGAATGCCTCCATATCAGTTTACACAACAGCTGCCTCCCCCACACTATGAGACTTTCTTAGCACCTCTACCACAAAACAGATTTTGAAGCATCTCTACTATTTTCAATTTGCCAGTCTCTAGATCTTCCCAGTTCTAGCCAATCTACATGTAGATGATCAGATTGTATTCTTATTCTCCTAGTGCCTTTATATATATATGATTTAATTCATCTCAATGTAGAATGTTTGCAGAATATTGAGGAAGCTATTTCCCATAGCCAGTCAGCCCATCCACCCTTCCCCTCATTCATAGGGGCTCACTGGGGGCCTCTGCTAGGGGAAAGAGTTAAGCTTTGTTACTCACATATGTTAAGCAAAGATCTGTTTAGTGATTAGTTTTGATTATACAGGAGTTTCACACAAAAGGGGGCTTGTGTATTTATTATAGGCACTGAGATTAAGGGAGCCAGGTACTGCTGTGAAAAGCTGTCCCACTGAAAAGAAGAGCCATTCTTTGATGTTGAGAAGCCTAGCTCTCCTCAGTGAGAAAAATGACTGTTAGTTTTCTTGATTTGTAAAGCACTCGAAAAGCTCTTTAACCAACTCCTTGGCCTCAATAATGCTTGTTTGAGGGTGGGGGTTTAAGGCCCTGCAGTGGAAGAAAAGTGGAGATTTTGTTTTTACTTATTTCCCATGATCTCAGTGGCAGCTTGATTGACTTTCTTCCGCTTTTGTCTTTTCTCATCATTTATACTTAGTCACACAGTCTTCGTCCTCCTGGCCCCCATGTTTATGATTTTTTTTTCCTCAAGCCGTACTTCTGTCATGGTCTACATTGATCTAATCTGTACATCTCCATAGCACTTACATATTTTTTAAAATTTTTTCAACATGTGTAACCTTTAGCACTGCATATACTCCTCGTCCTGGGATGCTTCTCTATATATTAAATTGTTCTGTGACTGGAAAAAGAGGAGCTATATGGATCATTCAAAAGGATTTTCCTTTGGGTGTTATCTGGTACTTAACACCAGTATGGTAATTATATCTGATATTGAAATAACCTCTTAAATAAATTCAGATGACATGCTATATAGTATGAGCAACACCTAAAAGCATAAAAACCTGAGACGTGGCTTGCTTTTCCTTTTTCCTTCATTTGTCCCCCACTCTCTAGTGAGGCTGTGCAGTATCAAGCATCATACTGATTTTGAAAATAAGTACAGGGCTAGGGATGTAGGTCAGTGGTAGAGTACATGTCTAGCATGTATAATGACTGTACCAGAAACACATACGTGCACACACAAAAGCATAAGCTAAATGTTGATGTTCTTTTTCTCTTCCTCCCCTGTCCATATTCTTCTCTTGTTTTATTTCATCATGCACATAATATACTTTGCACTGGGCATCCTAAATGATAGCTAAACCAAGCTTCATATTGCCTACCCCTTTTCCTTTCTTTTTTCTTTCATAATAGTAGTCAACCTCTGCAATACTATATATTTTAGTTAGTTTCTTTATTGTGTCCTTCCCACTCCAGTCACTCTGCACACACACACACACACACACACACACACACACACACACACGTACACACATGCGTACATACCACATAGGCTCCACAGAAGCATAGAGGCAGGGATTTTGGATGCTTTTGTTCACTACTATACTATGAGCACTTAGGAGAGTGCCTGGAATTCAGTAATTGTTAAATAAATACTTGTTGCATTTTTGTCTGTTCTTTTCTGGGAAATTTGACTAAGTGGGAAATCTGTTCACAATCCCCTTAAGCTCTTGTCTCCCAAGGAAGACCTGCACTAGATAATCATCACATTCTTGGGCAACTGGGTAAGGGTAAAGAACCACCCATCCAAACACTAACAGAACAAAAACAAAAATCCCCTCAAAGCTGTTAAGTCAACTAAAAGTGCATTGTACTCAAGGACATCGTTTGGTTATATAGATGTCAAGCTCAATGGATAAAAAGAGATGATATCCTAGAAGAGATATATCTTTTCCTATTAAATGCAGGATTTGGGACAAATTTGGGGCCTGGCTGAAAAAAATGCTCCAGAAACCCAAGAAGGCATTCAGCTAAGCAAGGTCAGGAGAGGAGTCAGATAGCTGGAGTCTTGTTTTAAATCTGGGTGGTCTCAGCTGAGCTTGTGGGGAGGAGTGTTCTTTTTGTATAAAATGTCCAACATTGCATCTGTCCTTCCTGCCTGTCTTGCTTTGCTTTGACGCAGAAATACTCTATGAATGGAAAACGTTCTCTTTGGACTTTTACTTGAACACTTCCAATTTGCTGGATGCATTTGGTTGATGAAATTTTGCAAGACATAAGAGTACAGATATTCCCTATTTAATGACCTACCTGTTTAATGACTGTTTGGACTTAAGGCCAAGACATGCTGTTTAAAGTTATGATCCACTGCTTGGACTTCTGACCCATCATTTTTTGTGCAATTCTATACATCTTATTTATGGAGCCTCAATGTCTCTTTCTGTGCAGTATACCTTATTTATACAGTAGTGTAATTTTTACTGATTGTAATGTACAGTATGGAACTATAGTTTTATGTTGATATACCTTACAGTTTTGTATTTAAGAGTTTTGCCAATAAAAGCAAAGTCACCAAGTTGGAGTTTACTTTGAACATTTGTTTGCTGTAAGTATTGCAACGTACATACTATATACAATTCCTTATTTAGCAACCGATCCATTTAAAGACCTAGTCTCCGGAATAGAACTCAGCTGTTAGAGAAGGAATATCTGTATATCTAGGCCGAAAGACTGGGAAGGCATTTATTGCACTGACGTTCAAACTGTACTTCATGAATGTTAGCTAAGTACAATCTTTTTCTTGGAGATTCAGAAGATGGCCATTTCCAACTGTTTGCAAGAATGTAGGAAGAAGGAGTAAAGATGGTCACCTGGGGGCAGCCACAAGGCTGAATGTCTTTCATTGAGCTCTAGAGAAAAGCAGATAACCTGAGGCAGCCATGAAAAGTAAAATCGGACACAGGAAGATAAATGAAAATCAAATGTAACTGAACTAAAATCCATATTAAGGGCATATGTGAGGGGAAACTGAATAACTCCTGGATCACAGTACCCTTCCCCCAGTCCCGGATCCAGCAAACACACTGATTTGGAAGAAGATCAACCTGAGAAACGGAGCTGGCCCTTCAGTGATGGCCTGGCTGATCGAAAAGCTTCACTGTCAGACTAATCTCCCTATTAGGCGTAGCAAGTAAGTCATATGCAACCTGGGGATTTAGAGAAGCTGAAAGCAGAAGGTAGCAAAAAGAATGACCATGTACCAATGTCTTGTAAACAGTAGTCCTCCAGCACCTGTGAGTGTCAGGGTGGTAAAGGAAAGACTTGGTGACACAGAAAAAATAAGTCACCCATAGCAATATATACAACAGGAGTGTTGTTCGTGGAACATTCAGGATTGCCAGCACCTCCTAGCTGAGGACTACAGAGAGCAAGTAAACCCAGACCTGTGACAAATACATGGAACAAAGTCAAGTGAAGGAGATCTCTGAAAGATGAAACTTTGGTTCCCAGATCAGAGAGTGACTTGGAGAAGCCAGAACAGAGTAGGCATTCTCCTGTTGTTTCTCCAAAAGCTGGAAAGGGCTGAGACTGTGTGAGGCCCTGCCCATGAGCCCACACTGGCAAAAGAGTATTGTCGCAACCAAGCCTGGAGTTAGTACTAGGTTTTGTGGGCAGCGTGGAAACAGATATCTATGGAGCAAGGCATGGTGAATGGTGCATGGGCTGGTGGCCATTTGACCACATATTAGGCAAGCAAGGCCTGCAGAGGGAAAACATGGAGACATCCATGATGTTTACCCTCCCACCATCCCATCAACTGAAGCAATAGGATCCATACAGCCTGCAGTGGGTCCTGACCAGAGTACAGTTTAGAAATGGAGCACATATTTGGAGGAAGCAATGGCCCTTACAACTTTGGGCAGGCAAATGTCTGGCCCACTGAAGGAAACTGTTTAGCTCTTTACAACTGCATTCTGACTCCACTGTGGAGGGAGCCATGTGGACTTTTAGGTTGATGCTATAACAACTGTGTGAAAGTTTTTATTTTTATTTTGGTTGTTTTAATTATTATTCCCTTGCTTCTTTGTTTGATTTGGGTCATCTCTTTTTGTTACTTTTTTCTGTTTTCTTTTTGTTCCTGTTTTTATTTCTTTTCTTCTGGTTCTTGCTTCTTTATGGAGATTGTTTGGTTATTATACTTTATTCTTTAACGTTTTCCTTTTTACGTGCCCCAGTTTTAAAGTTCCTTCTCTCTTAATTTTGACTGTCTTCGCTCCTTAGTTTTTCTTCATTCTTCCTCATCATCTGACAGCCTTGCTTTCCCTCTTCTCTGTACTTACCTAATGGCATAAATATAACGACTGTATAACTAAGTTACAGAATAAGAATCAACCAACATTATAAATGAAATAGTACCTCTCAAGGGCATGTGAGCACAGTCCTTAACACAACTGAGATGATAAGAACCAAGTGTTACTACCTACAAATGTATTAACAGGATTGGACAATCTCATAGCCTCTCTAAATCTCTTAAGTACACTTCCACCATCTATGTACCGCCCTTGCCTACACAAATGCCTCAAATCCCCTGAAATCTAGCCTTTTACCCTAGCTATAAAAATAATTTCAAGTAAGTACAACCTGCTTTTTCTACCTATTTCTCTTATAACTCTCTTTCCACTAACATACCCCCTTCCTCTTCCTATTCCTCTCTCTCCTATCCCAACCTCAACATTCCAGAAGAAGAGCAAATAGATTGTTGTGAGGTATTGACAAAAGGGCGAGATTACCAAAGCAAGCATCAAAATTTATGATTGACACATAGTTGGATATCAAAGCTGTTATTAACACTAAAAATTCTTTCCTAACAACACAGTGACAAGGTGCAACACAGTTAAGTAGAATAGGGTGAAGTTGTAAACAATACCTCTGATAAATAAAACCAAGAACACATCACTGGAAAACAGACTCTGACTAAAGAGATCTCCATACCAACAACAAACTCTTCACTGTATTTGACCTCAAGCCTCAGCACAAAAATGTTGTAATATGAAAATGATACAGAATTTCAAAACAAGATGATAGAAAATTAACAATGGTTGTTATGTTGCATATTGTTATCTTCAAAGTAGTTGTTCAGATTACCAGATATAGGCATCCAAATTGATCAGATAATTAGGCATTAGCTGTTCCTTTCAATAAACCAATAGAAATTAGTAGTACAATTATCTAACTATTGTGTGTGTGCATGTATTTCTCTTTAAAAGATAAGAAGAAAAAACGAGGCAACCAAATAGCTCTACAAACTCCCATTTCCCCAAAGCAGACCCAAGGGGCAATGATGGAAAGGAAAATAAACACCAGATAGCTGCGCTCTAGGAAATAATTAAAGATGAAGAAAAGATTTGTCAAGCTCAAGGAGGACAACACTCAAAATACAGTGAGACTAGGAAACAAATGGACAAATGCGGTTATGGGAGAAACAAACAAAAAATTGGAAAGGCAGACCAAAATGGATCAAAACATAAGTGACAAATTAACAAATGAAGTATACTCCACAAAAAGGCACCAAACATAAATCATAATGATAAAGAATTGTCTTGAATTTGTAAACAGGAGAAATGGCCAATGCAAAGATCATTTTTCAGAAAATGAGGACAAAGTGCAATCACTTGATGATATACTCAGAATACTTAAAAACAATGAGAGGACATGAAAAATTCACCCAATAGCTATTAGATGAGGCCAAGAAAACTATCCAAAAGATAATTGGAGTTAAAAAGTAATTAAAGGATCTATGAAATAAAAGTTTGTTTACAGAAAACATAGCAAAAAGCTCTCCAAGTATGAGAAAAGAATTCAACATGCAGGTAAGCAAGGCACACAGAATGCCAAATAACTAACACAAAAAAGAAGATCCCCATGACATATCATAGTAAAAATTCTAGAAGTTGAACACAGAGACAAAATCTTAAAAGAATCACACAAAAAGCAAAACTCACATCTAAACATAAACACATTAGGATTATAGGAAACTTTAAAGGCTATGAGAGCTTGGAGTGAAATGTTGTCCGCGGTGACCAGATATTTTCAATTTTGAGCAGTTCCTCCCACACACAGTTGAAAAGGTAGAGCTCGGCAGTATATGCAGCAGAATGAGCCAACATGAGGACAGAATCTCAGATATAGAAGACAGGATTGCAATTAGAGGTCATGAAAAGAAAGATTTCTTTAAAATAGTAAGGGACAACAAGAAAGCAATCCTTCAGCTGCTAGATGATGCAAAGAAGAATAATATAAGATTGATCAGAGTCGGGGCTGGGGATTTAGCTCAGCGGCAAAAGCACCTGCCTGGCAAGCGCAAGGTCGTGAGTTCGGTTCCCGGTACCGGAGAAAAACCAAAAAA
>NW_004955490.1:7491411-7545290 GCF_000276665.1 Chinchilla lanigera
AAAAAAAAAAAAAAAAAAAAAGATTGATCAGAGTCAATGAAAAAGTAGGAGTTCATTAAATGACATGAAAAACCTGTTCACAAATGTCATGGCAGAAACCTTACCTGGCAGGGAAAAAGAAGTTGACATGCAGTTATATCAGGCACATATAACTCCAATTAGCTATGATTAAGAAACAAAGCAAAACAAAACAAAACAAAAAAAAAAACTAGAAGGGATGTAATAGTCAAGATTTCAGAAATTCAGCATTTGAATAGAATAGTAAAAATCATCAGAGAAAAGAAACAAATCACCTATAAAGAAAAGCCCATCAAAACCATGGCAGACTTCTCAACACAAACCTTCAAATCAAGGACAGCTTAAAGTGAAGTATTTTCAATCCTGAAAGAAAACAATTTAAAACCCAGACTGATGTAACCTGCAAAACTATCTTTCAAAATTAATGGAGAAATAATATGCTTCCATGACAAAGAACACATGAGGAAATTCAAAACCAACAAACCAGCACTTCAGAATGTTCTGAAGGATATTCTAGAAAGAGATAACAAGGACTACAACTCTATTAACAGCAACAGAATGAATCCACCAGACAAAGTAAACAATTAAAGAGAGGAGAAAAAAAGTGAGCCAACAATAGGAAAATAACATGACAAAGATAAGTCAATACCAACTAAACGCAGTAGCATAGCAGGATAAAAAGTCAACACTCAAAAATCAGTAGCATTCCTGTACACAAGTAACTAACTCATTGTGAAAGAAATTAGGGAAACAAAAGCTCACACAATAACATCAAAAAATGAAATACTTAGGAATCAATGTAATGAAGGAAGTAAAAGATCTCTACATTGAAACCTGCAGTACTTTGAAAAAGGAGATTGAAAAGAATATCAGAAAATGGAAAGATATCCCTTGCTCTTGGGTGGGAAGAATCAATATAGTGAAAATGGTCATGTTTACAAGATTACTACATAGACTTAATGCAATCCCAATCAAAATTCTAGCAGCATATCTCATAGAGTTACAGAAAAAAAAATCCTAAAATTCATTTGAAAGCAGAAGAGACCAAGAATAGCAAAGGCAATTCTGGACCACAAAGGCAAGGCAGGAGGCATCAAAATCCTTCATTTGAGATTATACTACAAAGCTACTGTCATAAAAACAGCATGGTGCTGGTAAAAAAAACAGACCTGAGAAACAATGGAATAGATTAGAAGATCCAGAAACAACTCAAAATATACTTATCTTTGACAAAGGGGTCAAATATGTTCACTGAAAGAAAGCCTCTTTAAGAAATGGTGCTGAACAAACTGTCTTTCTACATGGCAAAAATTAAAAATAGACCCATGTCTTTCACCATGCACTAAACTAAAATCAAAATGGATCAAAGATCTAAATATTAAACCAGCAAGACTAAATCTGCTGGAAGATAGAATAGGTAGAACTCTTGAAAACATTGGTGTAGCCAAAGACATCTTGAACAAAACCACAATCACACAGGAAATAAGGCAAAGAATCAAGAACTGGGATCTCATCATATTAAAAAGCTTTTGTACAGCAAAAAAAAGCACCAAAAGAATGAAGAAAAATACTCACTGTGTGAGAAAAATATGTGCTAGTTGTTCCTCAGACAAAAGACTACTATCTAGAATTTATAAAGCACTAAAAAAAAATAGACCCCACCCATATTTGAAGACCCAATCCAAAAAGGGGCATCTGAGATGAATGCACACTTCTCAGATGTAGTAGAAATGGCAAAAAAAATATGAAAAAAGTTGAACATTATTGATCATTTAAGAAATGCAAATTAAAATAATGATGAGATTCCATCTCACACCAGATAGAATGGCTATTATTAAGAAGTCAACCAATAACAAATGATAGCAGGCTGTGCATCAAAAGGTGAGAATGTATACTGGTGCAGCTACTGTGGAAATCAGTGTGGAGATTCATCAAAAAAAATAAGACTAAAGGTTCCATTTGATCCCTTCTTGGTATCTTCCTGAAAAAATTAAAAACACCATAGCACAGTGATACATGCACACCCATGTTTTTAGTGGCACAATTTATAATTGCTAATCTTGAAATGAGCCCAAATGACCACCAGGTGATGAATGAAGAAGATACAGATTTTATATATACAATGTATTACTACTCTGTCATAAAGAAGGCTAAGCTTGAGATACTTCTAGCTAAATGGATGCACTTTAAGGCCATCCTCTTAAGTGAAGTAAACCAGACAAATGTATAAATACTACATTTTTTTCCTCTGAGAAACTGAAAGTGTATATAAGGGTGAGATGTATTCATTTTGGGAAATAAGAAGAAAATTTTAAATGGAAAGAGGAACTAGAGAAGGGGAGGAGAGAAGAAAAGGAAGGGAAAAGAAAATAAATAATGAAAAAAGAAGGAAAACATGGAAACCAAGCCTTTGTAAATAAGGAGGGAAAGAGTGGTTGATGGGATAGTAGGGGAATGGGAGAAAAAGAATCAAGTTATGTCATATATAGGTATAAATTCCCTATAATGAATGTGATCATTATGTATACCTGAAATTTACCAATAAATTCAACCAATGAAAAATAATGATGAAATGAGGACATTCCATGACAAAGACTACATAAAGAAATTCTTGAACACTAAACCAGTGCTCCAAAAAATACTGAAGTTATACTAAAAAGAGACAAGTCAACAAAGTCAAAATTCAGATGGAGTAAATACATCAAGGCAAAATAAAGGAAAAAATCAAACAGTCAACAACAGAGAAAAACACAGTGACAGTGATAAATCAATATTGTTTGGTAATAACTCTAAATGTAAATGGCCTCAACTCCCTAACTAAAAGACACAGATTGGCAGACTGGATCAGAAAACAAAACCAAGTACTTTGGTGCATTCAAAAGACTCATATTATCCATAAAGAAATTTATAGACTGAATATCAAAGAATGGAAAACAATGTTCCTTGCTTTTTGGGCCCTACTACATGGATTATTGTTTGGAAGGAAGCAGTGGAAACATTTTTTAATCACAGAAAAAGTAAACCTCAAGTGAAAACTGATCAGTAGAGGCAAACAAGGTAACTACATATTACTTAAGTGAATAACTCAATAGGAAGCAAAAACAATTGTAAATATACATATACCAAATATTTGCAAACTTAATTTCATAAAACAAACACTACTAAACATAAAATATCACATAAATACCAATGCAATCATACTGGGTGACTTCAATACACTAATTTTTACATAGAAAGATGAACTAAACAGAAAAGTAGCAAAGAATATTGGATTTGAACCACACCTTTGAACAAATTGACTTAATAAATATCTAGAGTGTACTGTCCTGTATAACAGAATTTGCTCAAGAGCACACAGAAAATTCTCCACAATAAATCACATACTAGTCTACAAAGCCTGCTGAAATAAATATGAAAGAATTGAAATCATCCCATGTAGACTATTAGATTATAGTACACTGAAACAAGAAATTAATCACAAAAGGAACCACAGAAATGGACAAATTTACAGACATATAAATTACCAAGACTAAACAAAGGAAACATATAAAGTCTAACAATCCAATAACAAGCATTAAATTGAAGCAATAATTAAAAACCTGCCAACTAAGAAAACCCCAGGACCTAATGGATTCACCACTTAATTCTATAAGACCTTCAGGGAGGATATAAGACCAATAGTCCTCAAACTCTTCCATGAAATTGAAAAGGAAGGAGCACTCCCAAACTTATTTCTGGAAAGTGGAATTACCCTTATTTCAAAAGCAGAGAAGGATATAACATTAGTACGTGTTTGAAATACATAATGATTATAAATTTTTTGGATAGTTGGTTACATGTTGTTCTTTTTCCATCACCTTCCCCTCCTCCCATCCACCATCACTATTCACTGGTCCCCTTCTTTTTTTCAAAAGGTCTCTTTCACTGTTTCCTATTATCTATATTTTATTTTGCTCTTTAATTAATTTATACTTCAATGTTCTCATATAAGATAATCCATGTCATATCTGAGCTTCAGTGTCTGATTTATTTTTTAACATTATGATCTAAATGTTCATCCATTTATCTAAAATTTCAATTTATCCTTCTTTATAGCAAGTTGTATTTCAATGTGTGTAAATACCACATTTTCCTTGTCCATTTTTCTCTTGATGAAGACATATGCTGCTTCCAAAATTTAGCTATTATGAGTTGTGTTGCTATAAGAATGGGTATGAATGTATCACTGTAATATCATGCCTTTGACTCCCTTGGGAAGATACCTAAGAGGGGAATAACTGGCTTGAATGGAATTTATAGTTTTAGTTTTTTGAGTAATCTCCATTCTGATTTCCATAGCAGTTGTATTGTTTTACGTTTCCACCAATGTACAAGGGTTACTTTTTCCCTGCAGTCTCACTAGCATTTGTTATTACTTGACTTCTTGATGAATGCCATTCTTTCTGGAGTAAGATGGAATATCAGTATTCTTTTAATTTACATTTCTGAAATGGCCAGGGATGGTGAACATTTCTTCATATATTTACTGACCATTTGTACTTCTTTCAGAATATAATTGTCTATTTATTTCAGTTGGCCAAATTTTGATTACATCTTTTATTTTGAAAATCTAATTTCTGAGTTCCTTATATATTCTAGATATTAGTACAATTTTGTACATTTTCTTTGAACCCTATCAGTTGTTTCCTTTTCAATGCAGAATCTTTTTAATTTATATAATCCCACTTGTTGATATTTAATACTATTTCTTGTGCAATTGGGGTTCTGCTCAGGAAGTCCTTGTCTATGATTATGATTTCAAGAGTTTTACCTATTTTATATTCTGTCAGGTGAAGTGTTTATGTGTTAACATTTAGATACTTGAAACATTTTAATTTTAGTTAAGTACATTATGAGAGATATGGGGCTAGTTTCAGTCTTCTATATGTATATAACCAGTTTTCCCAGCATCATATACTAAAGAGGCCATCTTTTTTTCCAGCGTATGCTTTTGTTCCCTTTGTCAAAGATCAGATGACTCAATGTGTTTGGAGTTGTTTCTGCTTCCTCTGTTCTCCCTTGACCCAGCTGCCTTTTTTGTATCAGTACCATGCTAGTTTTGTATAACTATAGATTTTTAGTATAACTTAAAATCTAGAATTGTGTGCCACCTGCTTTGTCTTGTCACCGAGTATTGCTTTAGTTATCCAGCGTCTCTTTTGTTGCATAAAAATTTTCCAATTTTTTTCTGTAATTCATTGAGGAATATTGTTGGAATTTTGATTGTGACTGAATTGAGTCTGTATATCCCTTTAGGAGTATGGCCATTTTGACTATGTTGGTTTTGCCTATCCAGGAACAAAAGATGTGTTTCTGTTTTGGGGAATGTTTGCTTTGATCTATTTCAGAATTCATGAGAAAAGTGTTTTTATTTCTTCATTAGGTTAATTCCAAAGTATTTAATTATTCTTGATGCAATTGTGAAAAGTATTATTTTCTTAATTTCTTTCTCAGTGTATTAATTATTAGTGCATAGAAACACTATTGACTTTTCTAGGGTGGTTTTTTACTGCTTCATTGCTAAATGTGCTTCTTAATTTTAGGAGTCTTTTGGTGAATTTTCTTGGGTCTTCTACAGAAAGGATCATGGCATCTGCAAATAATAATTTGACATCTTCCTTTCCTTTCCATATCCCTTTTATTTCTTTCTCTTGCCTGTTTGGTCTTGCTAAATTTCAGTAATATATTGAATAGGGGTGGTGATACTGGACATTTTTGTCTTGTTCCTGATTTTAGAGGAAAATCATTGAGCTTTTCCGTTTTTACTGTGATGTTGATGTAGGTTTGTCATATATGCCTTTTATAAGGTTGAGTTAAGAGTCCTTCTTAAAGTATTTTCTTTAGGGTTTTTATCATCAATGAATGTTGGATTTTTTCAGAGGCTTTTTTCTGATCTGTTGAGATTATCATGTGATTTCTGTCCAAGTTTTTGTTTATGTGGTGCATTACAATTATTTATTTGTATATGTTGGGCCGTATTGCATCACAGGGATGAAACATACCTGTTTATGATATGTGATCTTTTTGATAACAAACGGTAATGTATTCACCAGTATTTCCCTGAAGATTTTTTTCTTCTTTGTTCAATAAAGGGGTTGGTCAATAGTAGTCTTTTTTAGTTGAATTCTTCTCTGTTTTTTAAATCAGAGTAAATCTCCCTTATCAGGAATATGTTTGGAAGTACTACTTCCCTTTCAATTTCATTAAAGGTTGAAGTATTGTCACTATATCTGCCCTGAATTTGTTGTAGAATTCAGTGGTGAATCATTTGGACCTGGGATTTTCTTCATAAGTATTTATTACTGCTTGAATTTCATTACTTATGATTATTTTCATTACTTATGGATTATTCATAATTTTCACATTTTCTTAGTTCAGTTTTGGTATTTTATATGTATCTGGGAATCTACTCATTTCTTCTCTCTCCAATTTATTAGAGTAGAAGTATTCCAAGTAGTTGTGAATAATCTTGATTTCTGCATGTTCATTTTGATTTCAACTCTTCTGATTTTGGTGTGTTCTTTCCTGTTTTGGGTAAGATTGATTAAAGGTCTATTTGGTCTAGTCTTTTAAAGAAGCAGTTATTCAATTCATTATTTTTACAGTATTTTTACTCTCAATTTCATTGATTTCTGCTCTGAAATTTATAATTTCTTTCATATACTAAGTTTGGATTTGGATTGTTCTTGATTTTCTAGGACCTTCATGTGCATCATTAGATTACTTATTTGCATTGTCTATTTTTCTCATATGGGAATTCACAGCTATAAATTTCCCTCTTATTACTGCTTTCATTGTGTCCTATAGGTTCTGGTATGTTGTACTAGTATTGCCATTTAATTTAAAAATCTGTCTAATTTCAGTCTTTATTTCTTTTGTGACCCATTGCTCATTCAACAGTATATCTTTTTTTTTCAGTGTATGAATTTCTTTTTGGTTTACATGTATTTCTTATATACAGCACACCACTGGATTTTGTTTATTCTTTTCCACTCTTCCAGTTATTTTTTGATTCAAGGATTCAGATCACTGAGACTGAGAGTTATTACTGAGTATTAAATTATTCTTTTGAAGAGAAAAATACTAAAAGCATTCTTTCAAAATTTCAAACCAAGATAGGAGAGTAACAAGATATAGGCATGAAAACGTGATCAAATGATATAAGCACAAACTTTTCTTTTCAGTAAATAATAGAAATTAGTAGTATAACTATCTCAACTTTATATATATGTATATATTTTTTCCCTTTTTCCTACCTTCTTTTCTCATTTCCCCATTCCAGTTTCTCTTTGCTTTTGAATGGTTTCTTCCCATTTCCCAATATCTATTGTACATTTTGGCTCTTATTTACACTTTCAGCTTCTTACACTAGGGACACAATATGATGTGTACACATAGAAGGCTGATTTATTTGACTTGTGATTATATTCTCAAGTCTTT
Source organism: Chinchilla lanigera (assembly GCF_000276665.1). Taxonomy (NCBI): domain Eukaryota; kingdom Metazoa; phylum Chordata; class Mammalia; order Rodentia; family Chinchillidae; genus Chinchilla; species Chinchilla lanigera. Next base: position 7,498,909 of record NW_004955490.1, read on the forward strand.
GGAGCCATTTTTTGCCTTGTCTTTTAGTGTTTCTATTTTTTGTACTGAGGTTTGTGCATTTATTGTAGTCCAAAGACTTTGTTCCTAATATGGAGATCTTTCCAGTGTCCTATTTTCATTGATGTCCTCTCAATGTGGCTAACAATAAGGCCTTTACTCTGTCTCAATGTCCAACCACCTCTATTTGAATGTGAAGGGTGCTGTGTGATTGGCCCAACACCCAGTTTTCCATGAGTATACTACAGTATTGTTGACTACTCAAAGACAAACAGACATTGGTATACAGAAGTAAACAATTAATAGGACAACTGTACCATCCTGGCATAGCAACAAAATTAGCAACAATAATAGAGTCAAATGCAAACTGGATATTGCCATGCCATAAGATCCAATAAAAGTTACTACTGTACCACTGTTACCTATAAAAACATCTATAATTACAGTAAACCCACAAAGACAAACCAAATATTGACATTCAATAAATATCAACTAAATGACCACTTTATAAATAGAATTCCACCATGATATCATAGAGTTTACAAAATAGCTAAAGGTTAATAAAACTTAATGTTTATTCTACTACAGTTAGAGGGAGTGGGTGATAGGGAAATGAAAGAAGTAAAATTTGAAAAACAAAGAAAAGTAATATCATAAGGAGGACAGAAAAGTGTGATGAATTCTCCATTTAGGAATAAGAGAAAATTAATAGAATTATATAAAAGTAACCAAAAAGAAGAAATGAAAAAGAGGAAAAGACAGACAGAAAAATGGAAAAGAAAAAACTAAAAGACAAAAGAACTAAAGAGCCCAAACCCCAAAACTTCCATGAACAGAGGAAAGAGAAAGAAAGAAAGAAAGAAAGAAAGAAAGAAAGAAAGAAAGAAAGAAAGAAAGAAAGAAAGAAAGAAAAAGATGAAAGAAAGAATCCAAAATAGTGGTTCCATGTTTTTGAATAAGTGGTTTCTTTCCAGGGCCTGCAGTATCTAGTAGTCCACTAGATATGGGGGAAGGATAGGGAGTCATTACTGTCTTATTTTGTTTCCATATTGATGTTTTTGAGAATGAATACGGAATCCTGCACCACTTTTCCTGCTGGACAAGGGTGGTAAAATGTGTCCACCCTAAGGTTGTAGTCATTCTGACCACTCTTATTTTCTATATCCCTCTGTGTGCCCAAAATCATGGCTTTCTCCATCTAGCTTTTTGGCTTGGGTTTGTGAGGGCACCGCTGCTCCAAAGGCCCTTCTGCCTCAGGCTATGGCAACCTTCCAAGCTGAGATATATCCTTGCTCATGTTGGTAGATGCAGAAAGCAAACAGGCCGCTGAGTTCTGTGCTGAATGTAGGCAGTGGAGTAGAGATGCATGCAGACCTCTGGACAGCTGCCTCCAGAAGCCACACATGGTGGGCCTGGCTTCTTACCACAAGAAATGGGACCGCTGTGTCCTTCCTAGCCGGGGATTAAACTTCTCAGAGGTCCTTTGTCTAGCTTACAGTCTCTCTGTAATTCTCTTTTGTGGCCATCTCCTATCCAATCACTGTGCTAGGGTTGTAAGCAACACAAAAAGCAGAGAACAGCTGAGACCACCATGCTGGTGTAAAGGCCACATGGTGTCATATTATTGTCCTTGGGTCCAGGCAGACAGTGGAGGAAAAGGACATCTGTAGGGGACAAAGAGAAGTGGGCCTCTTTTATAGGAATTGAAAGAAGGCAAGGGACATTAGGTGGAAAGATTTTAATAAACATCTGTGGTCCGAGTTCTCTGGCAGTCTTACATCTCAGTGGGCAAAGTTCTTGAGGGTCCAGTGTAAATTTTCACGTGTCTTCAGATGTCTGGGGACCTGCAAGATTTCTTGTCCTATCTTATCTCCTTTATGACATCTTGCGTCTGCCAATACAGCCTCAGTGCTGAGCTGAGTTCTCTGCTGAGAATAATGCCTCTGCTGGCGAACAGGTTGGGGGCAGGGAGAGTCAGCCTGATTCAAGCCTTATAGATAACACCAGAAACAGAAGTATATTTGATTTGTAATTGATCTATGGCTCAGTTTTAAACAGCTCACCCCTTTCCAAAATGACTGCTGATTACACCCTTTCAATTATGGCAGGTGCTGCACTGTATTTCTTCTCCAATACTAGCCTGCCTGGTGGAAGGAGTCACTTTTGAGTAAAAACCCCATGCTGTTTTTGCAGTTCACTATAACCTTTGGCTTCTCTTGGGGCTGGTGCTGCCATCTAGGCCCATTGTTTCTCTCCGGTACAGCTAACCCTCCTCAGGCTTAAGACTTTGCCTTGTGTTGCAGGCTACTCCTCTCCAGGACATTGGGTCAGACTACTTGGTTCTTTTCTCTCCATTACTTTTGTTTCCCAAACTTCTCTTTAGTTTCTAGTTTTGTTGTTAGCTAGCTCTCAGTTCCCAGAGAGCTAATTCTTTTTTTCTTCACCAAGTTGTTTTCTTTTTTTATTTTTAAAGAGAAAAAAACCAACAAAATAACAATGAAGAAAAAAACAAAACAACAAAAAAACCACTTTGAAGATAACGATAAGTAATATAACAACCATTGTTAATTTCCTATCACCAAATTGTTTTCTGAGTGTCTTGATTCCAGGCCCTAGAGAGGGTATATTTTGCTGCATATCACTACTCTGCCATTTCCCACCTTCCCGACCTTCTTACTCCAAGAAATTTCATTCTTCTTTAACATATAATGAGAACAGGAGGGGGCAGGGAAAAAAACTCAGTGACCAGAAGGAAATTAATATTCTTTGGGGCCAGAGAATTATAATTCTGAAGGCAGATTTTCTCTAGCCAGACAATGAGCTGCAGTTAAAGAGAAGATTGGAGTAATGTGAAGATAATTTCACAAGTGCCCCTTTTTAGTATCTCTGGCTTAAAGTGGCAATCTGCAGTTTGGTATAATGAAAAATTACTTTGTACTAGGAGTCACAAAAATTTGGTTTTGTTACTGCCTCTAATCTAAATTATAGTAAGCTTGAGGAAAATTACTTTTCTTCTGTGAGCCGCAGTTTCCTCATCCTATAAAATGAGAATAAAAACACACCTTACCAATCTCTCAGATTTGTTATGAGGATCAGGTGACAATAATGCACAGTAAAAATGTTTTAGAAAGTGAACATTTCTACAATATAAGGTGTGAAGATGATAATCAAGTTCTGGCATAAGAATGTACAATAGAAAGTCCAAGCTCCTTAGAAGAATTTTCGATTCAACTAGTACTCTGGCCTTGCCTAACCTCTGTAGCACAATCATGATATCCTTACAAGATCCCTCTGCTCCATTTAGCTTCTTATGTTGTTACTTACATTGGATTCCCTGATTAGGTTGCCTTTTTTACCTAACTAAAATAGATATGAAATGTACCTAGCTTAAGTGACTTCTCCAAGAAGGCGTTTTACACATTCATTACTACACAAAATTTGTTCCTCACACCATGGAATGAGCATTACTTAGGACTCTATTCAAAATGCAGATTGTCAGACATTTTCCAGACCTACTGAATCAGCTTCTGCCTTTCAAGATGTTCTCTACATAATTTCTTGACACATTACATTTTAGAAGCATCGTCCTACATAGTTGCAGCCTATACTCACTTTTTTCTCTGAATGTGATGAACATTTAGGGTTGCCTGCTTTGTGATTGAATGGATTCCTGGTTTAATTGTTCTCTTCAATTTTGAAACTGTAGGTACATAAGGGGCAGCAATATATTTAATGATTTTATGTTTGACAGTCAATTTTTAGTGTTCTTTCAATTCTACAGAAGTTTATTTTGGGTCTCTTGTTGTAGTGATTGATTATGTCAACTTGAGAAGTTTAGAAGTTTAGCCAAACTTGGCTCAGCAGTTCTGCACCCTAGGGTGTGGAAGAGGCACCCTAGGGTGGATCATCACCTAGATGATATAAAAGGGAAATGAGGAAGGACAGAGGTACTTCCATTCCTTTTGGAGGAGCTCCAGTCGTCACCTTTAGCTTGGACTTCATCTCCTGGCTTCTAGTGCACTCTTCAACTTCCACCTTGGATCCTTCAGCCTTCTGTCACAGACTCATTGGCCTCCTGGTATGGACTTGCATGGAACTCTGCAGTGAACTCCAGACCCCAGACTGATTCCTTCAGTCTTCAGTGTGTAGACACCCTCTACACACTTCCTCATACAACTCTTTGGCTGACCGTTGTAAGCCAATCTTGTAATTTCTTATAATTTGTATATCCTGTGTTATATCTTTTTCTCTAGTAAAACCCTGACTGATACACTTGCGTATCAACCCTTGTGGATAACAAAAATAGCAAGATGTAGTACCTACCCTGTAAGGACTCAAGGTCTAGTACAAAAGAGAGATTGCTTGTTTGCTTGATTTCTTCCTTCCATCCATCTTTCACCATTTCCCAAACATTACTCTGCTCTAGATACTGCATCAGTTGTTACAAAGATGAGGATAGGAGAAATAAAGCCTCTGCTTTTGAGTCTACTGGAAATGCATATGACCATAAACAAATTAATAAACATTTTCTAGTGCTATAAAAGCATTGCCTTGGGAGTACAGTCAAGTTATTAATTTTGAAAGTTCAAAGATAGAAAAGGCTACAGAAAGAAAAGGGATTAAATTTGGGAATTCACATGAACCCCTAGGCAGACAGAAGTAAGTCTCCACACAGGAGTTAGCATGAGCACATACACGTGAACATACTGTATTGTTTAAGGAATGGCATGTAATCAGGTGTGGCTTTGTCACACCGTATGTGTGCATGCTATGGCGGCGTAACCAGGGCTCAAACTAACACGAGTCACACTGCAGAGATTCTATAAAACATGCACCACATAAGAATTTAAGCTTTTTTTCTTTCTTTCATTAGACAATAGGGAGTTTTTAGTGATATTCAGATATATTATCTCATAGAATGTGCACAGGAAAACTTCCTTGAATTAATTATGGAAGAAAAGAAAAGGGCCTCTTAAGGGTGTGGGCAAAGTGTCCTTTAATTTGTTCTGGATTCCACAGTCTTGATTAGAATTGTCAAGAGGCTACTGTGATGAAGGAGAACAATACGCCTGACTGAAGAGACATCCCTATAAGAATGTCAAAATCAAAAAATAACTTTAAAGTCTTTGAACAACTTAATCAGAATAACATGCAAGTTATTAAACCCAGACAGAATAGCTGATGTGAGTGAATAATCCATGAAGACCTCTTTACGAGTAGCAGGGATTCAGGTGTTTAGAAATTTAAGGTTCATGTATATATGCCTAGTTCTGATAAAAGCAAACAACAATGAAGATAAATATTTGTGCTTTGGTGTCTTGACACCCAGCTTCCAAGTCTCACTCGGCACCTCACTGGTGGGTACTTTGGAGCCAAGTTCTGCCTGAATTTGGAGACGAAAAACTTGCTAGCCATTTTTATCATCCACTTTCCTCTTTGGATCTTGTGTGAAACCACTAGGGCAACTATATTACAGCCTAGAAGCTCACTGGATTCTTTGAGGGGACTTGGCTTACTAACTCAACTTTTGAGGAACTTCTAAAGAGGTTTTGCTCTTTCTAGATGCAGAGATTTATTGGTATTTTGGGTATTAGTTCATTAACGGAATCATGGACCATAGAGCCTCGAAGCCAATGGGGAAAATATTGCAGTGTTGTTATGGTAGCCAGAGCAACCTCCTTCTATGATATCTCTAACAAATGATAATCCTGCTTTATATTCATGGCCTTTTAGTAGGACAGACATGTCCTGCAGCTATGTATAGTCCATTCTGTAATATGCTAGTGTAATTCTCTTCAGCTGCTATGAATTTTAGGAAATTCATCCTTGTTTTGAGCTACTATAATCACACATTGTAGAAATAGAAGTAAATATAGCATAATAGCTAAATCAAAACATTGTCCTGCATTCTTCAGCACTTGATATTAGATTATATACCTTGAGGTTTAAAGGTATTTCAGGGTCCTGAAATTTAGCACTAATGTCAGTTGTATTCAGAAGAGAGTGGCCTAGGACACAATGGCAGGTGATGGAAGTGGGGTTGTTGAGACAGAAGAGCAAACTTATCAAAAGGTTATCTGTCTTTAAACACTTGAAGGACTGTCATGGGAAAAGGGAATAACCTTGTTCTGTAGGCCTATATATAGGATCAATATACTGAAGCTACAGGAAATAAATTTCAGCTCAATAAGAAGGAAAGCTTTATAAGTTCTCTGAAGGAGTAATAGGCAGGACACCTTGAGAGGAAAGGAGTTTCCAATAACTTCAATTATTCCAACAGAGGCTGAATGTTTTTAAGAGTGAAGATGTTGTGGAGGAAATTTCCTTGTTAGATTGGGAGCCCAGCTCTCTAGGACACTTTGGCAGGCCTTTAGGTCCTCCCAAGGCACCTTAATACTCCATGCTATTATTTGAAAACCATTAGACTAGATGACCAACAGGTTTATCACTGATCTTTCATCAGCATGCCTATGATTATATGTCAACACATAACCAACCGCTTGCTAAAATCTGGCTTCTTGCAGTCACTCATCTTTTTAAATGTTTTGTTAAAGTTATTCTTTGTCAAAGTTAGTCTTTAAGGAGAGCTTCAAGGTATCTGGTAAACTGTATTTCTTAGGTTTCAAAATGAAATATTTAGCTAAATGACCTGTGACCACTTCTGCAGACAGGTAAAAGAGTTATTAGCTTTTTAGTACATGTCTGAGTTACTGTCGTGTTGCTGAATCAAATGCACAACACACACAAGTTAAAGGATGAAAGTTTATTTTAACAGTTTGTATAGGTTTTGTTCTATAGTTATCTGGTTCCAAAGCAGGACAGCATGGCAATTAGACACAGTCCATGGTATAGCAGGCAGGAGGAAGAAACCTTCCCTCAACTTTATTTTTTATTCCATCCAGGCTACAAGCCTATTAGATTGTGCCACCCATACCCAGTATGGGACTTCCATCTTCAGTAAGTCCATCTCCCACACCCAGAACTATGCTAAATCAATCAATGGGCTAATCCAACATCACACACCTATGATCCACCATCATATGCCCGTAATCCCATATCATGCACCCAGTCACTCTGAAAAGCCCTATGGGCACGAGGCTTTGGGGCACATCTAGATACAAGCCATATCAATGGATTTAGTATATTCATAGTGCATTTCTCCCTCTCTCTCTCCCTCTCTCTCCCCTTCCCCCCTGGCTTAATGAAATTGAGATCCAGAAATGGCAAGTGGTGTATCCAAGATCATACTGCTACTTAATATCATATCAAAAATGTAACTAGAAAATGTTTGATTATTAATGGCATGACTTCAATTTCTGAAGAAATTGCAAGTCCTTTTCTAATATATTTACTAAATAATGAATTAATTTAGAAATGTTTGTTAGTAAGATAAACCTCCAAGATCTAAGACAGCATGTGATGGTATAGCTTCTTTTATCTCAAATCAGTGAGGTTTCACTGGTCACTGAAGCTGCTGTGATGTTAAGGCAAGGGATTTAAGATTACTATGAGCATGCCTGTTACTTCCAGAATCTCTCCAGTGAAAAGATTCTGTCTTTGTGCCTGCTGTCAAAATGTTATGACTTGGCACTTCCATGTAGCTTCCTATAAAATCCCTTTGGCTAAATTTGTATGTTGTCCCAGGAATGACTTACTGCACTGGGCTGGAGAGACAGGGTTTCCTCTGTTGGATGTCTGAGTAGCTCCTTTAATATATTTACCACAAGTGTTCATTGCTCTGGGGCTCTGGGATATTTCAGGATGAAAGCTTTCTATAAATATTTGTTATTGTTATGATAACCAGTATGATTTCCTGAGTGAGATAAATTTGTCTTCTGGTTTCTGCTTCCCATAGATTCTCTTCCTATCCTTTCATTTCTCTCTCCAGATAACTTTTGTGTTAGAGAAACAATCTACTGTATTTGTGCAGTTAATTAAGCTGAGTATAGTGTGATAGGCATTAGTGACTTTTCAGGTTGTGACTGCTAAGGAATGAAGGCTTGGAGCTAAGTGGTTCATACCATGAATATATTATTTTAATCCACCAGAGGAGGGAAATACACCAGAGTGGGGAATTTAAAAATTGAATTTAATATTATAGAAGAATAATAAGTGCTATGCATGGTGGTGCATGCTGGTAATCCTAGCACTCAGGAGGATGAGGCAGGAGAATTGCCTTAATTTTGAGGCCAGTCTGGTCTGCATAAGTGAGTTCAAAGCCAGGCTGAACTACATAGTGACACCCTCTCTCAAAGAAACTAAAAGAAGAAGGAGTAGGAGAAGGAAGAAGAGGAGGGTGAGGAGGAGGAGGAAGAGGAGATAGAGGAGAAGAAGAATAGGAAAGGGAAGAAAAAGGAGAAGGAGAAGGAGAGGAAGGAAGAAGGAGGAGGAGGAGAAGAGTATTGCATGAATGAGGTCATGAGGACTACTTTCCACAAATTAAAAAAGGTAAATTAATGTTTGTAGTATCCTATAGGCTACCATAATGATAACTCTCACTTTTATATTTCTATATGACGGACTCTGTACTGTGAATGTAAGTACTCGCTAATTTGCCCATATTCATTTTCCAGTCTCATCCTTCTCTCTCCATTAAATCATTCCAATTCCTTCTTGCTTATAAAGTATCCCCTTCCTTCTTAAATGACAAACCTATGGTCCTTTAAGAGTTCAAGTAACAATTCCTACATAATGCTGTCCTGACTATGATAACCCCCCAAACATCAATCTCTTTGATCCGTCTTCTGAAATTCTAAATGCTTGTCTGCATTTGCATTAGGCATGTTACTGGTTAGGGCAGTAAATTCTAGTACTCTTGTCTGATGCGTTATTGTTTATTGTCTCTTAGCAGTTTGTAAGCTCCTCAGAGATAGAACCAAGTTCTGCCTTAGATGATAGTTCTTGGTCTTCCTGGCAGCACTATTTTTTATACTAGACATTTGATTGTTTGGCTGCTAACTTCATATTTGAGGAGAGTCCTAGTTGAACAGAAAGAAAAAGCGAGTCTCATGGTTAGATATTGACATGAATAAAAGGATGTGGGGACGTTAGCAATCAAAACGGAAAAAAAAAATGGATAGATCTCTAGGGCTTGAGATTATTTAGCAGTTTAGTAAGGGCATTCATTAGTAGTTACCCCACAGATCCATAGTGTCTGGTTGCCTCCAAATATGACTGACACTGCTGTTGGAATTTTGTCTTCGTTACTTTTCTCTCATTGCTGAGACAAAATACCCAATGCCCAAAATGAAGGAAGGAAAGGTTTATTTAGCTTACAGTTTGTGGAGGTTTCAGTCCATACTTGGCTGGCTCCCAGGCAGAAGATAGCAAAGCACCAAGAGCAAAGGGGGGAATGGCAGCCGAACAGCAAAGCAGCCAGAGCAAAAAGGGAGGAGTGGCGGCAAGCAGCTTCTTTCCCTGCCTTACTTTGTAAACAGACTACCCCCACCTAAGGGGCGTGTAGCTCTCACATAATCTCCATGCCCTCCTCTTCCACAGGCTCAGGATGTATACAAAGTAAGTATCCTGGCTTCCTGCTGAGTCACTTAGCCAAACCTCTAGACTCCCCAAGTTGACACAATGTTTCAACCATAACACATGTGTAGAAATACTTTTCTTCTGAAGTCAGTGACTTTTGTCCAGCTGTGCCCAGTCTTCTAACAGCTGTTCTGAATATAGCAGTTCTGGATCATATCCACTGACACTACATGAGTAAGATATGTACATGAGACCTCATTATTTCCTTAACTAAAATATGTTATGCAGGTAGTATTCCCCTGAAACCTGTACTCCACAAAGGAAAATGATGGTTCCCCTATCCCTTAACTTTCCTGTACATATGACCATTTAAATGACTGGCATTCATTTGCTCACCTGCTCCCTACTCTTGCATTCTGTATTCATACTCTGTTCCCACTTCAAGCCATGAACTGATATTGATCCCTCAAACCCAAAATGGGCACCTGTGGGGATGTAGTAAGTTTTTTTCAGGTGTGGTTGATTGAATTAAAGCTCTACTAAATAGTACCTAAATGCTAAACCACCTGTGTTTAATTTTAAGAAGAAATGAGTAGTGATAAACATAATCATGAATTTCCTGATATATGGAAGAGAATTCTATGGAGAGTGTCATTATTCTCCGATAACATGAAAGCTAGGCAATTGCAGCTTGCTTGAATTAGATAAGAAAGCAATATTAGCAGAATCGTTAAAAGCAAGGTCTTTGGAGATGAGCAGGTCTGGAATAGTCTCAGCTTTGGTTACTGACTAGCTATGTAGGTTTGCATAATTCACTTCATTCTCTGGCCCTCAACTTTCACATTTATAAAGTGAAAATAATGATATTGCCTGCTCATTCACTGATTGAGGATCAAAGTAAATAATGTAGGAGATTTGCACATATTTCAGAAGATAGGTAAGAGGCCAGTGGAGAATGAAAAGTTGAAGAGGAGGAAAGGGAGAGAATAATTGATTGGCAAGGACTTGGATATACCTTTTGAGTACCATGAGTAGATGTACTTCCAGAAGAGTTTAGGGTTCTTCTCTTTCTTGAGCCATATTGACCAGCATCTCAAATGCTAATCCAGTCACTAGGTTTTGAAAGTCTTTTCAATGTGTCCTCCCACCCTCCTGCAGAGTCTAGAAATGCCACCTTCTGGGAAGGATCAGGACTCTCAAGCACTTTATTCTACCCATATCTTGCTTTGTGCTGTGTTACGAGCACGTAGAATCATAAAAGACAGATTGTAGAAGAAAGACTTTTTTCTTTATTATCCATCCCTGCAGTCTCCCAAGCCAAAAAGAATACTGAGTTATATCTTAACCAACAGAATGAGAAAACGAGAAGTCATTGAATTTGGTCTGCTTGTTACAGGTAAAACAAGGTGATGTCATATTAGTCCTTAAAGGAATCCTTACTCTTCTTAATTACCTTACTTGTCAATGTTTATTCTTCCTTTAAACAAAATGTTTATCAGAGGCTATGCCTGGTGCTGGAAATGTAGAAATGAATAATATATTTTCCCTGCCCTAAGGAAATCATAGCCTCCCAGGGAAAAACAGCAAGAAAACTGACAACTCCAATGCACAGTTCTAAGTGCTGTATACAGGGGTGCCATGGGCATCCAGGGAATCTTAAGTATTGGGACATATGTTACTCAAGATTTCCTAGGGTATTTGTGCACTAGTGATATTATTTTGTGATAACTGAATCTGTACCAATCATTTGCAAACATTGGTACCTTAACTATTATTTGTAACAAATTGTTATGGTTGTATCTAGGTGTCCCCTCCAAGCTTCATGTGATCATAGGTAGGACTTTTTGGAGGTGATTGGAACTAGGGTGTGTGAATATAGGTTAAGGGTGCAATACTGGGATTAAAGGTGTGCAGTACTAGATTAGCCCACTAATTGGTTTGTTATAATTCTAAATATGGTAATGGGAAGCCCCACTCTGGGTGTGGGTGGCAACACCCAAAAGGCTTGCACTCTGGATGGGATAAAAAGGAAAAAGAGACTTGTTGCTTGCTTCTGCTTTTCTGCCTGTCTTGCCATAGACTAATTCTCCTCTGCCATGCCCATCTGCCCTGCTGTCCTGCCTTGGAGCCAGCTGACTGTGGACTGAAACCTCTACAAACTGAAAGCTGAAATAAACCTTCCTCCTTTAACCTTGCATGTCAGGTATTTTGGCTCAGCAACAAGAAAAGTAACTAAGGCAGATTTTGTTTCCAGGAGTAGTCATTACTATGATACTCCTTGCTATGTGGTTCAGGAGCCTTTTGAAAAGGCGTGTGGGAAGAGTTTGGCAAGGTTTGGAGATGCAAGCTGAAGAAACAACCCTGGAATGCTGTAAGCTGAACTTGATGGGGGCATTCTGGTTAGAGCTCAGAAGACCAGAATGCTGATAGAAATATGGATGGAAAAGACCAGCCTGAAGAGGATCCAGTTAGGAACAAGGACTAACTATATTGGCAACTGAACTCCAGACCATGTGTTATGCTTTGATAGGAAATATGTCATCATTTTCCGCATGTCCAGAGACTTTGTCTGAGACTGAGAGTAAGGGCATTGGGCCCATCAATCTTGCAGAAGGAATTTCAGAGCAGTCTAAAGTTGACGTGGTGGCATGGTGACTATTGGGGGCTTTTGGCCAGATCTATGTTGAGAATCAAAAGCAAAGAGCCCGGCAGAATGATTCAAAATGCTTTCAGTTTGGCCTGAAAGGAATCCCTGCTAAAGTTGTGGGCTGCAAGGAAAGAGCAGATGTGAACTTGGTTGCTGGGAAGAAACAAGACAATAGAAAAGATGGCTTGAAGACATCGCAGCCACCAGCAGGACTTCACCCTTTGCAGCCTCAAAATCACAAAGTTGAAAAACTTTGCTTTGAGAAGAGTACTGCAGGGCACAATGTTCCAGAATAGCACAGGCCTAGGGAGCTTTTTCCTCCATATTGGGTTCATAGTGCTCAGCAATCCAGGTACTCAATCCCTATAGCCAAAATAGAAGGAACTCTGGCTACTGCTCCAGCTAGCAGCAGGCATTGGCATCATCCACACGGTGCTGGTTTTAGTTGCATAGAGAATATAAGGTTGTAAGATCAGGATGGCCAGGCAAGGTGTACCTGGGAGGGCAGTATGTGAAGCTGTGAGTATAAAACTGACAGTGCACTAGAGACCCCAGAATGTTGGAGAAGCCAGGAACATGGATCATCTAAAGGTAGCCCCAAGGAATGAGCAGAGCTGGCCCAAGAGAAAAACCATGGGGGCTACAACCACCAGAAGTACCATAAAGGCAGACCCAACCAAGCCCTTTGGAGTTTATATCTTGTCATAGATGACCTGGGTCCTGGACATGGAACTGTGAGACTTAATGTTTATCCTGCTGTGTTTTGGTTTTGCTTTGGTCCCATTCCTTTCTATACACCAATTTGTACCTTTTTGAATGGGAATGTTTATCTTATGCCATTGTATATTAGAAGTGTTTAACATTCCTTTCATGAGTACAGGAGCTCACAGCTAAGTATCCCTTACATCTTAGAGGAGACTTTGAACCTGGACTTTTCAGCAATGCTGAAACTATTAGGACTTTTGCAGTCTTGGAGATGGACTAAATGCCTTTTCTTTAAAGGATGCACATGGGTCTTTAGGGGCCCACGAGCAGAATGTTATGGCCTGTACCTACATGTCCCCCCACAGCCTCATGCAGTCATAGATGAGGGTATCTGGAGGTGGCTAGATTTATGGTATATGAATGTAGTTAAATGTGTGATACTTGGATTAAGGGTGTGTAAAACTGGATTAGTCCACTAACTGGTTTATCATAGGTCTAGATATGAATAATGGGAAGCCCCACCCTGGGTATGGATGGCAACATATAAAAGGCCTGTAGCCTGGACAGCATAAAATTGAAAAGGAAGTGAGACTTGTTGCTTGCTGCTGCTTTTCTGCCTGCCCTGCCACAGACTATTTCTGTCATGCCCATTTGCCATGCCACCCTGCCTTGGAGCCAGCTGACTATAGGATGAAACCTCTATAAACTGTGAGCCAAAATAAACCTTTTCTCCTTTAACTGTGGGTGTTGGGTATTTTGTCTCAGCAATATGGAAAACAGCTAAGACACAAATTATTTGGATATAGCCTACAACTGATTTTATCATCCTATATTTTTTGGTTTTTTATTAGTATATGTTTGTGGTACATAATAATAACCTTTATTTTGTAGAATTGATAAGTATTCATATCACATCTTAATCATTTTTCTTTCCCTTCTCCCCCCCCTCTCTCTCAGACAGAACATCTTCCACTTTCCACAATGTCTACCTCCATTTTCTATCTCTTAGTTTTCTCTTTAGGTTATTTCTATTTTATATTTAATAAAGGTTACAAATTATAAAATACTATCCCAGGATCTGAGACCAAGTCACTATGGTAGGCCCTGAGTTGATACAACCGTGTTCTAGACCATCTTGTCCTTAACTGCCAGAATTATTTCCACAATAGTCTCCAAGGACTTTGGCAAGTTTGATTACCCAGAAGAAGGGGCAAGGCAGTAACAAGGAGAGAAAGGAATATCATTGCTGGAAGAAGTAGTATTGCATACAAAAGGGATGAGACTTCCAGGAAAATGGCAGAGTGGTAAGGAACAGCAACTGACCCTCTCAAAGGTTTGGAATCCGGACAGTAAAATAACAACTTGGGAAAGAAAAAAAAAAAAAAGAGTAGATCCCTGGGAACCAGGAAGGAAAATTAAAACCTCCAGAGAAATTGAAGAGATGGAACACAACATGGAGAAGGGGAAGGAAATTCTACACTTTCTCCCTGGCTCCTACCTCATGGATGGAGGCAAAGGGAGACTGAATCTCCAGAGACAAAGTGAAAACTGGGGACCTCAGAGGGCTTCGTGGAGAAACATGATGGTGGAATGAATAAGCAGTGTAGGAAAACATGAACGCCCAAGATGGCAAAATTTTGGTTCAGGCTGTGAGATGAAGAGGATCTGAGACATAGCTCTGTGTTAACCCCCGTGCAGGAAAATCTCATGATACTCCGATGTAAATAACTTCTATAACCAAGGGCAATGCTGGCCAGTGTAAATAACATATACCAAAGGTTGTAACTGGCAAATGGCCACTTTGTGTGTTTTGGTATAAATGTACAATAAGAAGCTGAGGATTGCTGCAACAATAGGAAACTAAGTGGCCAAAGACTGCTGCCAATGTACAGTGGCGGGAGGTTACAAGAGCAGCTACACAAATGGACTATAGTTGAGCAGTCAAATAACGATGTCTAATCCAGTCTAGAGTTCTGTGTCTCTTCTTCAGCCTGCCTCAATCTCCAGTGAACCTCCTCAGTCTGAATTGGTGGCAAGAAAAGCAGGTGCTGCGAGTTGCAGGCAGAGCATGGCATTCTGCTCCCATGTGAGTCTTTTGATAGGCAACAACTGAATGATTCCAGTCCAAACAGCCACCATATCTCCTGAGGCTATTACTTAATTGCATGGCATTCTGGGGAAGGGATGATTGTTTGAATCCAGGACACAGACCAGCCAGGGAATGGCTTCAATTCAGGGCTCCCAATGTTTTATCCCACAGTGACTGGGTCATTGACAGTCATGGTAGATAGCCATGGCTAGGGAGCCGCTGTAAGGCTGAAACAAGACTCCCTGAGGTTGAAATTAAAAGTCATAGGCCCCATCCTTACAGCTCGATGCTGGGTTCCATGTGAATTATTCTGCATTTTAAAATCGCTACCTAGGTACCCTCACCCTAATCCCACTGCCTGCTAGTGACCACATCCAACATGGAATTGAGATCTGACTGCCTTCTTTGTCTATCAGCATGAGCAGCGACATGTCTTGACTTGGACACTGCCCTAAAGTCATAGATTCCAAAAGAAAACCACACATTTGTTTTGTTTTGTTTTTTGGTTTTTCTCCGGTACCAGGAACCAAACCCACGACCTTGCGCTTGCCAGGCAGGCGCTTTTGCCGCTGAGCTAAATCCCCAGCCTGAAAACCACACATTTGAACTCACAGTAAAATTTCTTTTTTTCTTTCTTTTTTGTTGCTGCTTTTTTTCTTTTTGTATTTACTTAATATTTTTTTGTTTTTGTTTGTTTTGTTGGTTTTTTTTCTTTTTGTGAGTGTGTGCATTGTTTTCTTTTTCCTTTTCTGGGACTGTTTTTTTTCTTGTTTCTTTTCCTCTTTTTTTCTTCAACAGATTTTTGGCGCTTTGAATTTTGTCCTTTTCCCTTGCTTCTTATCTCTTTTACTTTTTTGCAGATATCCCATTTGTTATTTATTTTTTTCTTAGTAATTTAAAACAGTTATTAGGACATGTCTGACATACATAATGATGACATTCATCATGAGGAATTTGAACTTGGACATAATATATATTAATTCTTTTTTTTACCCCCACTCCCCTCCCCTCCATTCAACCCTTCTTCCACTCCCTATTTACAAGTTTTGTTTCCCATTGTTCCCTTTCATTCTCTCTGTTTTTAATCACTTTCCCCTTCCTTCCCTCTCCTTGACCCCTTCAGTGCTCTACTTCCTATTTGAATAAGTTCTTCCTATTTCCTTCAGTGTTCTACTTCCTATTTGAATAAGTTCTTCCTACTTCCCAATATCTACTCTCCACTCTGCTCCTTATTTATCCTTTGGTTTTCTCACACAAGAGAAACAATGTAAAATATAAACTCATGTCTGGTTTATATCTCTCAAAATTATGGTCTTGAAAATCCATCCATTTACATAGAAATGCCTCAAGTTTATCCTTCTTTATGGCAGAGTAGTACTTCATTTTATAAAATATCACATTTTCTTTGTCCATTCATCTGTTGATGATATTGTGGCTGTTTCTAAGATTTAGCTATTATAAGTTTTGTTGCTATAAATATGGATATGCATGTGCATCACTGTGATATGTTGGAGATTGTTTTCTTTTAGTGTTTAAAATATTTCATTCCGTTTTCTATTTGACTTCAGGATTTTTCTTGAGAAGCCTTCTGTGATTCTGATCAGTTTTCCTTTATAGGTGATCTGTTATTTTTCTCTAACACTTTTTGATATGCTGTTCTTATGCTGAGTTTCTGGAATCCTGACTACTATATACCTTGTTGCAGTTTTTTTCTGATCATAGGTCATTGTAGTTCTGTGTGTGTCACTTATCTGTGTGTCAAATTCTTTGTCCATGTTGGGAATTTTTCTACCATTACATCTGTGAACAGATTTATTCATGTCCTTTGTGCTGTCTTCTCATTTGCTACTGATTCCAGTCAATCTTATGTTATTCTTTTTGATTCATTTAATGGTTGTATTGATTTTTTCATGACCCCTTGCTATTTTTAAGTAGTCCTTCATTTGATGATAACTAACTCTAAGCCTGTCTTCTATATCTGATACTCTGGCCTGACATTGGTTGTTTATGCCACTTTCAATAGAATTTTTAATTTCTTGGATTGCTGTTTCATTCTTTTTTGTGGAGTCCAGTTATTTTCTATGTTTGGCATTCATGGTTCCCATTACTTTTCTAAGTTCCTCTATTTTTTATCTGTATGTACTATAGATTCACTAGCCATTTCTTCATTTTGATAATCATCTCTTTATATATCTGGCATTATTCTGCTTTGAATTTGTCAATAGTCTTATCATCTGTTTTGTTATTTCTAGTGTTTCCATTTCAGAAAATTCATTTGGGCAGATTTTGATTTCTTCAACCTCAATGCTCCTATATTTGTTTGGGGGAAAGTGGTGGTTTTGGGGTGCATTTTGCTTTTGTGTTTTGTCATTTTCTGTTTTTCTTGTTGATTTTTTTTCTGTGTTGAGCTTTGTTGCTTTTGGTGAGTAACATTTTTTAGTAGTATTGAGACTTTATATATTGATTACTTTTCAGAAATCTCTTTAGGCATACCTGGCTTTTGACCTTTGAGTCTGCCCTGGGATCCCAACTTTTCTATTTAGGGATGACCAGTTGGACCATTTGGCCTAGTGTCTGGTTCTTTGATGCAGGACTGTAGTATAGTTTATGACCCTCAGACAATCTAGGTATTGGCATACAAGGAAGATCAGTTGATCACAATAACAATGTCACCATGGCTAAAATAGTACAATCAGTAATAATAGCATCAAGCACAAACTGCATAATGACAAACTGCAATAACTAATACTTTGCCACCTTTAACCACAAGTTCAAGATCTATCGTTGTATACCAAACCTAAGACAAATCAGAAAATTATATACAGAAAATATCCCCTCAATAGACCAATTTTACCCCCTTCCACACGACAGCCATATTCAGCTGTAGTAAGATATAGCTAACTGCCTGTGTATTCATAAGGGTAAATAGTACAGGCATGGAAACATGAAGGAAAAGAAAAAGAAATAGATTATGAACAATACAGCAATGGAAGATGTGAAGAATGTTGTAAGACTGATGTAAAATTTTCTGCTGAAGAGTAAAGGAAAATTAGTGGTATTAGATAATGGTAACAGAGCAGAACAATTATGAAATAGATAAATAATAACAAATGTTGATTAAACTAGAAGAAAAGAAAATACAAAAATTAAGGGAATATGTTGAAAGAGTGAAAGTGATAAAACGGAAAGGCAAAAGATTGAAAGGAGGGCCTACTCAAACCAATAACACAAAGTAATATTTAGAATGGGGGAATAAGAAAATGGATAGTAAACCTCCACCCTCCATCAAAAGAAAAAAATAATAAAAAATTAAAAATGTTCCATTAGAGGAGCAAAAATAATTGGGTTAAATGAATGGAGAGGAAAAAAATAAGAAAGAAGAAAAGGTTAAAACCTTTCTATATATTTCCAGAAGAGTGCTTGATTCCATGGCCAATAGGCTTTAATCTTACAAGTCACATTCCTCTTTACTTCTGTTCATAGTCTTTGAGTTTGTATGGAGGTTACTCAGTTCTAATGGACCTTTCCCTCTAATCCTGTTTGTGGCAGCTGTTCAAGCTGCAGTCGTGGACCAAGAGAAGTGCAGGATCTTCGCTTTTGAGGCCACTGTCATGGATCCTTACTGATAGGGGGACAATACTAGTTACCCAATGTATTTTCTGGTTTCTGTGGGACAGGCTCCAGATACCAGCTGGAGCCTCACATCACTCGGGATGCCCAGAGGAGATCCATATCTCCCCAAGACTAATATGGAGAGATTCCAGCAGGCCCCTTGAGGGTATAGGGCTCTGGGTTGTTTCTCACAGGTTTCCAGAGTCCTGGGCAAAACAGGTAAACCCTTAACCCTTGGTACTTACCAAGCAGAGGACTGGCCTATTGTGTTGGGTAGGGACTGTGCCTAGGACTCTGGTAAAATGCATAGTGGTGACTCCAGTGTGCCCAATGAGGAAGCAGTGTGCTTGGTGCTGAATGGATGCTGCCACTGTCCAAGCATGCCAGGCAAAGACTTATGGGGGATTGGATCAGGCTGCCCAGGGATGTGTGCTAAGTGTTTGACAGTCTCTGGCAGGTCTAGGATTTCAGCAGGGCCATGAGAGCTGGGTGTAGACTCAAGTGAGCCCAGGCTGTTGAGTACAGACTCAAACCAGGTCAGTGTTAGCTCTATGTGTTGTATGAATGTCCCAGTTTGTTTGGAATAAACTAGACTCCCAGCAGTAACTCAGGTGTTCCTGGGGTCCAATATTGAGAACTCCTGACACAAGCAATGATTGCTAATTTATCCTCTCAGCATCTGAGACACAGTAGGTGCAGCAGGAAGCCTCTCCTGTCCCTTATCACTGGCTCCTGTTGTTTCCCCGCAAAATGGTGCCAGGATGCAGTCTCCTCTGTTTGGAGAGGGGACAATGAGACAAAGGGACCATATACCCTATCCTGTGAGGCTAGACTCTGCCACACTGCTTGAATCCTTCCAGCTATTTGAGAAGCTCTCAAAATGGCTGTTCCTGTGATGGATAAGGGTGAAGATCCTGTACTCCAGCCCTGCCAGACCACTTCCCTCTCTTTAACTTCTATGTATATGTTTTGTTCAACTTATAAGTCTCTTCTTTCAAATTTATTTTTTATATCACGGTGTATGTCCCTCCCATTTTACCAATTACCTGTTTTTACTTGATCTTCTCTGAGTATCTCCAAAGTGACTCCTCCTGTATTCAGCCATGTTAGCAACCTGTTTTCTCTTTTTTTCATTTATTTTTGGCCTTTAATTTTCTCTTTCTTATATTTATGCTGTCTTTAATTTATTTCTCTTTTCTCCCTCTTTTTCCTTTATCTTCTGTTTCCTGTCAGGTTTATGCTTGTGTTACCTAATTCCACAAACATGCTTCTACTCATTTGTACCACTTCTTTCTCCTCCTTCTCATAGCTGATAATTTTAGAATACAAAATTTTGCCCTTCCATTTCTCCACTCCCAAGCCCTATATCTCTAAGAATATAATCATGATGTTTGTTAATCTTTTTATAATTAACCTCATAAAATTACTATTAAATTCTTTTATGCAATTACCAGAAATCTGGCTGTCACATTTAACACATACTAGCTATAAGTCAATACCTGGGTTGTCTTAATTTTTACACCCAAACTATGAGTTTCTTCTCTACAGCTGCGGGGGTACAAAATTGGATCTTGTTGTATGTTAATATCCAATTTGTCTTGGATGAAACAATGGTAGCTGATTTGCTTGATATTACCAGGGCAAGGGCCGGGGATATAAGTCAGTGGCATAGGCACCTGCCTTGCAAGGGCAAGGTTCTGAGTTCAATTCCTGGTACCAAAAAAAAAAAATCTACTGAACTTCAGATATTACCAGGGCCACAGAATTTTGTCTATTACTTTGTAAACCAACAACCACATTACATTTGTGACATTAACAATACTAGAGTACATTCCCAGAGAATTTGGTTGTTGGGATACTTACCCTGTATCCTTCCATCCCAAATTAACCCAGGTGACAGGGCTTAATGCTGAAGCAAAGGACTGTAGTTATTGAACCCAAAGTACATCACGGAAACAACTAAAGTAATCTCTGTACTAACAATGTCTTTAAACTATAATCATCCGCAGACTTCAGCAGAAAACAAATAAAAGAACAATAGAAGCATGAGAAGATAAGTCAACAAAATGCCCCTCCAAACTCCCACTGCCCTTGAAGCCAATCCATGGGGGACCTAGGGGTCAGAATAGCATATGCCACACATTCAAATAACTTGAAAGGATAAGTGGGAAGGTTATAAATCAGATCAAGGAGGAACTCAATGGGATCACAGAAAAGTACACAGAGAGTGGAAGTAATAACCAAAATGATCCAGGAGCATTTAGAAGTCACTTTTAAAAAGCTAAATGAGCTAAACAAAAAATGCAAAATATGAGTGACCAGTTTAGCAAAGAATTAGAGTCTATGACTCTGAACCAGAAACTCAGAAGATTAAAAAGTGTATTGAAAGTGTGGGAAAGAGAAGTGACCAGCAGCAGAAGTGACCAGTGTGAGGACAGAATTCCACAACTAGAAGACAATGTTCAAAGATCAACTACTCAAAGACACCTTAAAAGCACCAAGTGAGCATGATAAACTGGCCTGAGAGCTGCCATATGACGCAAAAAGACTAACCTAAGAGTAATTGGAATAAGTAAAGTATCAGAAAACTATACAAATGGCATGAAAAACCTGTTCACAGAAATAAGGCCAGGAAACTTCCCCAATATAGGTGAAAAATAAACATATAGATAAGCAAGAAATGTATAAACCCAAAGAGCCAGCAACAAAGGAGAACCTCTTTAAGCCACATTATACTCACACAACCAGAAGTCCATCACAGGGGAAAATCTTAGAAGCTGTCAAAGGCAAGGAATCACATATGAAGTGAAATCCCATACAACTTAGAATCACAGCACAATTTTTTAAAGAAACCTAGGTGGCCAGAAGAACTTGGAGTGAAGTGGTTCTTTTTTTTTTTTTTTTTTTTTTCCGGTACCGGGAACCGAACTCATGACCTTGCGCTTGCCAGGCAGGCGCTTTGCCGCTGAGCTAAATCCCCAGCCCCGGAGTGAAGTGGTTCAAGCTCTAAAATATAACAACTTCCAACCCTGATTTATGTAACCTGCAAAACTTTCCTTCAAAATTGATGGAGAAACAATGTACTTCTATGAAAAGAGCACCTCAAGGAATTCATGGCAATCAAGTCAACATTAAAGAAAAATTCTCAAAGATATCCTAGAAAGAGACAATGAAGCTAAAGTTGCCAATAAGTAAAAAAAAAAAAAAATGAGTACACCTGGCAGGATGAACACCTAAGTAAGAGGAAAAAAATAAGATATCAGCAACAGGAAAATAATGTAATGACAGGAATAAGTAAACACCTCTCAGTAATAATTCTTAATGTGAATAGTCTCAATTCTCCAAAGGACACAGATTGACAAAATAGATCAAGAAATGAAAGTCAATGATATGCAGTATATAAGAAACACAGTTAATTTAAAAAGAAATACAAAGATTAAAATTCAAAGGATGGAAAACCACATTCTATCCAATAGGAACCTGAAGAAGGGCCGGAGTAGATATGCTAATTTTAGACAAAGTAGATGTCAAGCCAAGCATGATCAGAAGAGACAAAGAATGTCACTACATGAAGGGAAATATTTAGTTGGAAGAGATAATAATTATAAGCATATACACATAAAATACCAGTATAACCAACTTCATGAGAAAAGAACTAATGGACATGAAAAATCAGATAAACACCAGTACAGTTGTAAAGGAAAACCTGAGTACCTCGGTGTCACACGTAGACACATTGACCAGAAAATATATCAACAAAGAAATATCAGATTTGAACCAAAACTTCAGACAAATGGGCTCAATAGATATCTATAGAACGTTACATCCAACAACAAGATACATGGTTTGCTCAGCAGTACATGAGACTTTCTCCAAAATAGACCACATACTAGACCATAAAGTATGCTTACATAAATTCAAAAGAATCAAAACTACCTCATGAATATTATCTGATCATAGTGCAGGGAAACTGGAAATCAATGGCAAAAGCAACCACAGAAATTATGCAAACACATGAAAATTCAACAAAACACTCTTGAATAGTCAATGTGTCACAGATAAAAATAAAGAAAAAATTAGACATTCCCTACAGTCAAACAATATGATTATCACATGCTAGAACCTATGAGGCACAATGAAAGCAGTCCTAAGAAGAAGGTGTATAGTAATAAATTCCCACAGAAAAACAGAGCAAGCCAAAATAAATAACCTCTTCATGCACCTCAATGTCTTAGAAACTCAAGAACAATCCAAACTCTAATGCACTACAAGAAAAATTCTATAATGATCAGAGAAGAAATTAATGAAATTGAAACTAAAACAGCAATACACAGAATCAACGAATTGAAAAGTTGGTTCTTTGGAAGAATACACAAAATATACAAACCTTTAGCTAATGTTACCATAATAAAGAAAAGACAAAATCCATGAAAGTAGAAATGAAAAAGACAAAATCACAATGTGTTCTGCTGAAATCCAGATCATTGGTAGTTACTTTGAGAACCTGAACTAGAATAGAAAATTCAGAAGAAATGGTCAGATTCCTAGATACATATGTAATACCAAAGCTTAAATAAAAATATAGAAAAATCAAGAATAATCCAGTATCAGTAAATGAAACTGAAGAAATAATTTTAAAAATTTCTGACTAAGAAAAGCCCAGATTCTGACTGATTCACTGTCAAATTCTACAATAACTTCAGAGAGGATCTAATACCAATACTTCTCAAACTTGTCAGTGAAATTGAAAGGGCAGCATTACTCCCAAAGTCATTCCTGAAAGCAAGCATTACCCTGATTTCAAAATCAGAAAGGGACCCAAGCAAAAATGAGAACTTCAGGCTAATCTCTTTAATGAACATATGTTGAAGTCAGAGTTTACAAGAGAAAAGGTTTAATACAGGATACATAATTTATAGGATTATTTTATAATATTCACTCAAAGAGTCAAATGCAGAAGAGCTCAGGAGATCTTTCCATGCACCAGAAACCCAAAGAATCCAAACAAGGGCTTGGATCTCATGGCAGTGTCCTACATATGTCCAGTTGATGACCTAGAGCCCATGGCAATGTTCCCTGAGTCCAACTGGAGACCTGGAGCCCACCTCAATATCTCATTTAAGTCTGTATCAAGGATCTGCACTGGGAAGGCCTAAAGGTCAGTGATGGAAGCTAGAAAGTCTGCACCAAAAGGATGAAGGATCTGTGTCAGCAGGCTGAAGGATCTGCACTGGAGCCAGAAAGTGATACTCAAAGTAAGAACCAGAGCTCCCTCAAAGAGAACCACAGCCATCTTCAGCAACACTGAGGACCCAAGTTCCTCCAACAATGAGAATAGCTGAGTTTAGATCAGGAAAGCCAGCATGACAAGGTTCTCCAAGAGAATCAACAATACAACATCCTTCCCTCCAGTTCCATTTTTATGCTGTTGGCAACAATCCTCAGGTGGCCCTTCTACCCCCAGCATCACGCTGATTCAGCTCAGCTCGGTGTTACAAGTTGAAAAGTAGTTAATCTACCACAGCATAGATATAAAAATCCTCAATAAGATATTGTCAAACAGACTGCAGCTAATCATCAAAAACATTGTTCATCATGACCAATGAATTAACCTAGCCAAGGTAGTGAAAGATCTCTGGAATGAAAACTATGTCTCTCTGATAAAAGAAGATTGAAGGGTATATCAGGAAATAGAAAGGTATCCCTTTTTCCTGTATAGGCACAACTAATATAGTCAAAATGGCCATACTTCCAAAACTGTTATACAGATTTAATCCAATGCCAATCCAAATACCAATAGCTTTCCTTACAGAACTAGAGAAAACAACCCTAAAATACATATGGAATCAGAAGGGATCTAGAATAGCAAAAACAATTCTGTGCCACGGGGACAAGGCAGGAGCATCACAGTCCTAGATTTCAAATTATACTACAAATCTACAGTGATAAAAACAGCATGCTCTTGGCAAAAACAAAACAAAAAAAAACAAAAAAAAACCAGACTTGTGAACCAGTGGAACAGAAATAGAGGTTACAGAAACAACTCTAGGCACACTCAGTTACCTTATCATTCACAAAGGGCCTGTCATAATTACTTTTCTCTCATTACTGAAACAAAATACCTGACACTCAACATTAAGGCAGGAAAGGTTTATTTAGCTCACAGTTTGTGGAGGTTTCAGTCCATAGTCGGCTGGCTCCAATGCAGAGTGGCACATGGCAGGGGCAACTGTTCATGGTGGTGAGAAAACAGCAAATACAAGAGCAATAATGGGAGGAGCAGAGAGCAAACCTCTTTCCCTTATATTGTATTCAGGATACCTGCCCCAGGGAGAGTGTAGCACTCACACCCATAATCCCGGCACTGGACCATGAATCAATCACAAATTCTATCACATGTCCCCATGACTGCATGAAGCTTTTGCAGGACATCCACATGAGTCATAACAGGGCCTAAATACTTTCACTGGAGCAAAGATAGACTCTTGAACAAGTGGTGTTGAGAAAACTGGCCAAGGATTCAGTTAGACCCATGTCTTTCATCATGTAATAAACTAAAATAAAAATAGATCAAAGATTTAAATACAAAAACAGAAACAATCTGCTGAAAGACAAAATAGGTTAAATTCTTGAAGGTACAGTCATAGGCAAAGACTTTCTGAAGAGAAACAGTACCAACAATCAATAAGTGGGATCACATCAAATTTAACAACTTCTGCACAGCAAAGGAAACCATCACCAGAGTGATGATAGAACCTACAGAATGGGAAAAGATTTTTTTCAAGCTATTCCTCAAAAGACTAATATCTAGAATATATAAAGAACTCAAAAAGAGTAGACCCCCTCCAAGTATAAATACCCAATCAAATAGTGGGCATCTGAAATGAATAGATACTTCCCAGATGAAAAAGTACAAATGACCAATAAATATATGAAAAAATATTCAGTATTCCCTGATATGCAAGAAATGCAAATTAAAGCAGCACTGAGATTCCATCTCACTCCTGAGAGAATGGCTATTATTAAGGAATCAAATTATAACAAATGCTGCAAAGGCTACAGGAAAAAGGAACACTTCTTCATTGTTAGTAGGAGTATAAACTCATACAACAACTCTGAAAATCAGTATGGAAATTCCTCAAAAAAACAAAATATAGAAATTCCATTTGACCCAGCTGTACCCCTTCTTGGTATATTCTGAAGTTTTAAAGATATCTTATCACCATCATTTATGTATATCCATATTTATAGCAGTGCAACTCATTAAAGTTGAAGGCAACTTACACGTCCACCAACAGATGAATTGAAAATATATTTATATTTTATATTAATTTATATATTATATTTATATATATTATATAAAGAAAACATTTATATACAGTGGAGTACTACTCTGCTATAAAAAAGGATAAACTCAAGTCATTTGTAGTGAAGTAGATGTACCTTGAGACAATAATATTACATAACTCAGACACACAGGCTGAATATTACATGCTTCTCTTATATGAGAAGCCAAATATACAAGTGCAAACTAAAAGACAGACAATAAGAAAAGAAACAGAAAAAAATATCATAATCCAGCATGGACAGTGCATTTAAAAGTGTACCTTGATTTAGTGTATTTGTCGTATATGTTTTTTTATGTTTTTTGGCCCGTTAGTCTGACTGTTAGTGTGTACTCATCATCAACTTGTTCAGAATTTACAAGGTATTTACAAGGTAAATTTATGTATTTACAGTATTTACAAGGTAAATAAATGATTCTGATGCTAGAAAAACATTTTTTAAAAGGGGAATCTGGATGGGAAAAAAAGAATTGGGATGTGTTATGTGAGTGTATCAGTTCCCAACGAGTGTAATCATTATGTTCTGGAAACATGTACTAATAAAGCTAAAATTCTACAAAAACAAATAAAAAATAGAGAAGAAGCAAATCACATGTGTATTTTTAAAAAGGAAGGAGTGAAATAGAGGAAGTCGTTGTGTAAAAGTAGGTTGGAAAAAGTGACAAGAGAAGGTCTTCTATGCTGTGGTAAAGGGACTGGACTTCCTACAAAGTAATGAAAAATTACGAAAGCAACTTTATGTGATTGACCATCCTTTTTTTGTCACTTTGCTACACCAGTGGTTTTAGGGAGGGAAACTGAGGCCAGGCATATAAATGGGATTTTTCTTCATTCCAAATTGGAACAACATTTTAGAGTGAAAGATGGGGTGCACTCAAATAAAGGAGGAGAGGGGATTGGGAAAAAAAAGAGGAATCAAAATATATAATGTGCAGTTACAAATTCCTGTAATGAATGTGATCATTATGTATATCTAAAACTAACCAAAAAATTTAATTTTAAAAAATTGTAATTTATGTATATATTTATTTTTATAGTGGCTCTGAGGATGAATCCTGAGCCTCACACATGGTAGTAGGCAAGTGCTCTACCAGTGACCTATATCCTCATTTTTTGTTTATTTTTCCACACACAGGGCTTACTAAATTGCCCAGGCTGACCTCAAACTTGCCATCCTCCGACCCCCACCTCCTGAGTAGCTGGAATTACACATGTGTGCCACTATGCTATCTGGAATCAAATCATTTTATTGTGTTTTTTAACTGAGAAGTCACCTAGCCTTGGTCTAAGGACTGCAACAAAGCAGGCAGAGGAGGCCTACCCTGTCAGTTTTAGCTTTGGAAGTCTGATATAGTCCAGTTCACAGTATGTACAACAATAAAACTCCACTGAGTATCTTCTAGCTCTCACATTTCTTTCTCTCTTCTCTGTACTTGTGTATTTTCAAACTCTCTACCCATCATAAGCATTCACCACATGAATTATCTGTGTTTGTGTGTGTGTGTGTGTGTGTGTGTGTGTGTGTATGTGTATTGAGCAAATAGTACTAAAACAAAAAACAGCTGAAAAAGAATGGAAGACAGTCCAAAGTGAGGTGGTGTGAATGAAAATATTTATAGTTGAAATCTCTTCTTTTTTTCTGAAAAAGTGAAATTAATTAGACACAAGCTTAAAATCATATGATTTCTCTTACTTGAGAAACCCAACATATAAACAAATCAGAGTAAAATAAAAGACAATAAGAAACAAGAAGACAGATATCTGGAAAATGGGAAGGGGGCCCAGAGATGGGAATAAGAGGAAGGGGGAGGGGAGGGGAAGGGGATGGAAAAAGAATAAGATCTATGATGTAAATGTACCACCTCCCACCATGAGTATACTCATGATGTGCCCCAAACATGTACGAGTAAAGTTTGAAAGAAATAGAAGAGATTTTTCTACTCTTCATTGTTATACCATTAGGACAATGAATTAAAGTTACAGACATTTTGAGGGGTTTTTTCCCTGATGAAACATGCTTCTTTTGCTCTTATTATGCTAATGGATAAATATTGCAGATGAGAATTTTGAGGCAATGCAGAATGATTATTACATCCACAAATCAACTGTCTGTAATTGATGACATTGCCAGCTTTTTCACTCTTAACTCATTTCATCTGCTTTTCTTGGACAGCACTTGAGTAGGTGATACATACTGGTATTTATGATAGTTATTTCTGAGAAGGGCTAGTATTTCTACACTTTGGTTATTTCTTGCATTTTTTCTGATGTCTCTGAACGTTATAAAAAAAGTTTAACTCTAGGGGCTCAGACATAACTGTACAACAAAATTCTATATTTCAAGACTTATTCAATATGAATTGGGTTCTTTCACTGTTCAGACATAGTTACTTCCTAGCAGCCAGGCTACCAGGTTAGCTCTGTAATTTCCTAGGCTGGTCTATAGGACTTTTCTGTTTGTGTTATGCAAATTCCAGCACCTAAGGCAGATTCTTACATTGTTCAGACATGTCTTCTCCCATCTGGTTAATATGTACACTTTGGAGCAAGATTGCCTAGATCTCAGTTCTTCACCAGCCATTTACTAGCTGTTGACCTCAGGCCAGTCTTCTAGCTTATCTTTGGCTCAGTTTCCTCCCCTGAAAAATGAGGTTATCTATCTGTGGGATTGTGATAAGAACTAAATACTATAGCTTCAATATGTAAAGTGTAATTTCCTACCACTTTGTCTGTAACTCTGTATCGCATGTATTGTTCTTATGCTGTTTTGTAAATGGATCTCTATCTGTTAATAAGTTTTCCTTCTTTTATTCTTAAAATAAATTTTGAAAAACAATATGTAAAGTATTTGTACAGAACCTGTCCCATAGTCAGTATTATTATCTGCCTCTAAAACTCTCTATTTAAAACTTTCTTTCCTAAATTTTACATGGCTAACTTAACACCAGGCAGGTGTCCACTCAAATATCATCCCTCAGAAAAACCTTCCCTGATCGCCCAATCTGAAATAGGTCCACCTCTGTCGTACTCTGTCACATCACCCTGTGATTTCCTTCATTTTGTCTATCTACTGTCTGTAATCATCTAGTTTCCCTATATATTGTCTGATTATTCTCACAAGACCATGAGCACCATAGAACCAGAGACATTATCTGCCTTGTTCACTATTGTATTCATAAAGCATGTGGAAGTGTTCGATTAATGTGGATTGGATGAATAAACAAATACAAATCGTTCTATTTTCTGAGCCAAAGAACCTTTATATCCTGCTAAGCATAGAACAATTTGCAAATATCCTTTGACTCTTAAAGTATCACAATTTCTTGGGCATGTTTTGGTAATTTAGGTGAGGGGAGGCAGAAAATATCATCAGAACTGGCTTGGAAAATCCAAGCATATAATCTCTAATGCCATGTTTCCTATGGTGATCATCGTAAAACGAGTACCTGATAATGTTGGTCATTCCCCACTCTGTCTTTAGGGGTCTCAATGGATGAATTTTGACATCTTAAGGCAAAGAACTTGGTCATTTTTATGTTGGTGTCCCTGGGAGTACTTAACACAGTGATTTACACACAGTGAGTGCTTAATTAGTGTCCACTCTATAAATGAACTTAGTCTATTTCTTAGTACTACTACTTTCTTTTTCAATGAAGCATAGAAAGAAAAGAGCCCACCTGCATAAGAATGTCGAGAGTTAGGGCTTACATTTGTGGATTTGAAAAGCAGATACACTAAAAACAGCCAATAGTAAAAGATTGCTTAACCCAGGCCCTAGAGACCTGTGAAAGAAATCGTTGGTGATTTCAAGGTGGGCTTTCCCTCAGACTTTCAGGTTTCCATGGAGATGGCATGTGTTTTCTTCTTAAATGATATTTTCTTGATATCTCAGAAATCTGTTCAGCAAATTGGCACAGGTAATTTGGGGAGTGGGAAGGTGTTGGCCATTGCATCTTCAAACCTTGCTACTTTATAAAAGCCTGGATTATTAAATGAAATGAGGAAGGGAATTTCAAGACCATCCAAAAAAAATGTTATTTTTAAAATTCTTTCTTTTCCTCTCCTGTGAAAGAGGTGATATAATTCAAGGAATGGAAAAAAGGTTTCCGGTCAAAGAGCTCAAAATTCAGATCTGTAATGTATCTGTAATGGCTGTTGCTATGGAAAATAGCACCTGTGAAGAAAATGTGTGTTCAGAAGTTGTATAGTCAGAGTTGTATAATACCGCATTTACAGAACAGACTGAGCGACATAGAAATGTTTAATGGTGATGCTTAGTTTTAGTTTTAGTTTACGGTATCTGAGCATATGCTTCTTGAGGGAAGAGGCCACATCTCACCCTTCCCTTTGTATTGTGTGTAGCACCTTAATCTCTCGTGTGCGGGATCTCTCTACTTTTCCTGTTCCTTTGCTTTAATCCTTCTAAAACACTTCTCTGATAACATTGCTCTCTCTATAGACATTTAGTGAAACATCCTGCAAGTTGAGTAAAATCAAACCCTTATGCTTTACGTTAAAACCTTTTAAAATCTATGTTTCTAACTTTCTTTCCCACCACTTCCATAATATACTCAAGTCCCATCGATCCTGGATGACTTCTCTTGCATTTTCTTTATGTGCTCTGTGCTTTGTTTTAGTTAGATCTTTCTCCCACCACCTCCTGAACTGTGTTTGATTATTCTGTTCCATTCCCCCGGAATGCCTCTCTGGCACCCTATAATCTCCAGCTAATGGAATTATTCCTGTCCTTTAAAGCTTATTTAACCGCTACCTTGGTGGGAAGTAATCTTTTAATGTTGTGAATTCCTTTAGCCCTTTCTTGTAATCTTCATCCCCCTGAGGCTTAACACTGAGCCTCTATGCATGTATTCAGATATTTCAAAAAAGTCATAAATGAACTACTGGTTGGTTCACTTATCCGAATAGGTAACACAGTCAGGGATGATAGCCTTGCAAGGCTGGGAAAGAGGCATTTCATATACTGAAGCTATTTTCTCATTGTCTTCCATGATAAAAGAGAAGATGAATTTGGAGATTGTTCGAAAGGAGATAATCTGATAAAGAGAAGGAGGCTTACTTGTGTTCAATTTAGAAGAAATTTCTAGAGACATCTGGCTTGTTACTGCTCTGAGGACTAGAACTCAGGCTTTAGAGGGCAGATAACTGGGACCTTGAAACAGTGAAGATGGCCTGGGCTTTTATTTTTTTCTTGCTACCAGTATCCTATCAGAAAACTTCTTCACTATCATCTCTCCAGTCTGTGTCCTAGCATTCTCATGCCAAGGAAACTACATGGTAGGATTTCACGGGTGGAGGATTAACAGGAGGAAACAAAACCAATATATGTTCCTTTAATTAAGACATTCTAGTTTTGGAGTGTAGCTCAGTGGTGGAGTACTTGCCTAGCATGTACAAGTTCCATCCCCAGCACTGCAAAAGCAAAATAAATAAACAACAAAACCCCCTGCAAGGAGCCCTAAAATTTTAGCAAGTCTTGTAAGATGATAGATAAGAGTTGCCTGCTGCCTTGCTTAAGAGCTGCATGGTGTGTATAGCTGTACCACACTGAACATACCCAATCTTGTCTGATCTGGGGGCTAAGCAGGGTTTGTCCTGGTTAGTGGTTGATAGGAGAGGCTGCATGACATAACTTAATGCTAAAAACAGGGCAGAAAACATATCATCCTTTTAGGAACTTTGGCATAATGGCCCAAAACACTCACCATAAGTTCAGTTTCCATTCTTTTTTTTCTTCAGTTTCCACGCTTTATCTTAAAAATTCAGACCTATTTTGTAGTCTCCTGGTGGTCATCTCCAAAGTGTAATCACATTTGTTAGAGTATCTGGAGTAGTGTTTTATGCAAAACTGATGCTTCAAAGATGGGCACAGGTTTATGCTATGGGTTTCAAGAACTACCTGGGATACCACTACACATCACAGTACATTAACCTTAGGGAGGTAATGATTAAATCAGGTAATACTTAGATAGCATGTAGCCCAATGCCAGAAACACAGTAAGTGCTCCATATGTGTGAGTCACTTGTGATTAATTCTTCTTGGGATACAATCTCTTCATCAATTAAATGAGATTAATGTCTTCCTCAAGGTTTTGTTACAAGGAGTCTGTGAAGCATGTATACAAAGCACACTGACTTCTCGCTTGCTGGCAAAGTAAATGCCCACGTTTGAAAGGAGCACATTTCTACTCATACATTACAAAGGAAAAGGTTAGGCTGTATTCACATCAAACACAGTTTTAGGATTTACTTACTGTCCATCAGGTGTGTCCCTCCCTCTCTATCTGGAGATGAAGGAAATGAAATGAAGGCAATAGCCAGGTAAGCAGCACTTACACGCACGCACATGCACCTCACAACATCCTCAAAAATTTTCCTCCAAAAGCCTGGACTCTCTGAACTACAAAAGCAAGGGATGCAAGCAGAAACATTCTGACCAAGATTCCTCTGTCCCGAAGACCTTTCCACGTTGATAGGGAAGAAAAATTTTTGTATTAAGATGGCTATTACCCAGGCAATTTGCAAAGGGTATTTTACCTACCAGTATGTTTCTAGCAGAAATGACCCCGGATTACAAGCCTCATTCTTGACTATATGGATAGCTTGCTTCACTATCTTGCCTCTGTATGTGTGTGTATGTGTGCATAAATGTTTAAGTGTGTCTAATTTATATTTCTTGGTGCCCAAAGAGGTATATCTTTGATGTTTTTGCACATAACAACACTATTAATCTTCCATTGAAAATAACTATATTGTTATGCTTGGTTTTCTCTCTTCTTTGTGACCTTTAACAAGCACGTTTTCCTGGTGAATTTTGAAACATTTGACTTTAAAATCAAGGTACAGTTTTAATCAGAGTGTTACCATCTGTGATCTATCACAGAGCCATACAGCCAGTGTGCCTTTGCAATGGATCAAACCACCAGGGTTTTATTCGCTCAAGGTATGGCTGGGAAATTCTTATCAACTACCCTTTCAATGTACCTACAGTCACACACACACACACACACACACACACACACACACACACACAAATTCACACACAAAGTCATACTTTTAAAAATTTGAATTGTTTTTATGTTTAAAATCCAAATTTTAAAAACTAAAAATTAAATTATGACCATTGCTAAAATAATTCACTTTAAAATCATAAAATGCCCATAAATATAAAGAAAGGGGAAGACCATCTCACCCCAGAAAGAACAACTGTCAACATTTATAACAGTGACAATTATATCTTTGTAGGATGCAGATTTATTTAGTTTTGCCTTAAGAAAAGGAAACTGTCAACAGGGCACAATTCTTCAGAAAATAACAGGATTTGGACTTGAAATGAAGCAAAGCCAGGGTGCTAGTATGCACACCTGAGAGCTGACTGGAACCCCTGTGGCTAAGCTTGGCTCGAGCAGAATTCATTGTGGAGAGAGCAGAGAATTAAGTATCAGAACAAAAGCCATTTCAGAGGGATTGACTGTCCTTGCCCAAGCTCAGTATTGTAAGCAAAACTTTGCTTGCTTATTGCTGGCTAAAACCTTAAGTACAGGCTCTTGAGAAGGAAACAATTGGATTCCAAACAGTCCACAGTGCATACTCAACACCCTTCACTGCCCTAAACTGGAAATGGTGTCAGCGCTAAGTACTAAGGTCCTCTGAACATCTTTATTTTTCAGAAAGCATTCTTTAAAAAAAATCAATTACAGGTCCTTTTTGGAAGAATGGGATATGTAGCAGAAAGATATGCAGACTAGCGTTCAGCAAGACTTAGTTATTACTTATGGAAAGACAAACGACTTAAGTATTTCCAGAAGCACTTCAAATATATTGTTGCCATGTGTAAGCATGATAGATAGATAGACAGATAGATAGATAGATAGATACATACATAGATACATGGATACATAGATAGATACATAGTAAATAGGGATTTCTCTGGAAGTCTGGAATGGATGTTTTTCATCTATCCCCACAACTCTGGCTCTCAAATGGCAGTGTGGCTCCGAGGCACCTGTAAGGCTTGGGAGTGAGGATGCTGCTCCCAGTTTCCAGCTTCATAGGCCTAGGGCAGGGGCCTGAGAATTTACATTTCTCACAAATTCCTAAGTGGAGATGATGATGTGGGTTTGGGGACCAGATTTTGGGCATCCAGAAATATGGAGGAAAAATATGAAACCAAACTTTCCAAAAAGTATTCTTGATTTAGATTGATTTTTATGGAGATTTATTGGATTTAGCACCACCAACCCATTACTTTACCTCTGCCAGATTTTACTTCTAAAATCTATGATGCTTTTTATTGTTGTTGTTTTGTTTTGAGTAGGGTCTTGCTGTGTAGTGAGGTAGAGCTCAAACTCCCAAGTGCTGGGATTACACGCATGCAGCACCAGGCCTGGCTCTATGATGGTATTTTTGTTCCGGAGTTTCCTTTTTATTTTTCTACCTTTAATCAACAAAATTTCTCCCATGTTAGTATTTTCTCCAAAAATAAAGTCTCCCTATACCTTCATGGTCTGGTCTCTTTTGGAGTGGATTATTGACTCTGCCAATTTTTAGCTATAGATCCTTGAGCAAGTTATCTAACATCTCTGAACCCCAGCATTTAAATCTGTAAGAAGGACAGAAAGCAAAACCATCAGAAAAACACCTGGCTCACCTGGGAAGTATGAGTGATAAACAAAATAAGGACTGTAAAACATGCCTAGTATAGGATACGATAAATATCAGGCCCCATTTCCATTTTATTATGTTATTTATGTTGCAAGGGATGCAATGTGTAATAGGACATAGTATCTACCTAATCGAGCCTGGGCAATGTGACATAGATATCTTCGCAAATCAAGTTTTCCCTGTGGTTCTAAGGCTTTTGTGTGTGCTTGTGTATGTCAGGGACAAGTGGGAGCAGGTTTAATAGTTATAGCAAACATATTGATGCCTGTTTCTATGACTACAAAAGATGATCTCATCTAATCCTAACTACAGATGTATAATGAAGATATTTTTATTACTACTTTATGGATGTGGCAATAGAGGTTCAGAGAAGTTAGGTAACTGGCCTGAGGTCACACAGATGTTAATAAATGCAAAGTCAAGATTTAAACCAAAGGCTATCTTCTCTTCAAATTCTGAGCCTCTATCAACACTGCCTCTCAGAATCATAAGCTGCCCCTGTCTGGAGGTGACCTGATGAGACTAATCCTCCCACATAGTAGAGGAGAAAAACTGAGGTTACAGGAATGAGAGTCAGATACCCTAGTCTAGCTCACTAATAGAGCCAAAAGCTAAACTTAGTTTAGTTTTAATCTCTGCAGTTTTTACAGCAATGTAATTTTTCTTTGGTGTAGATAAAAGTTTTCACTCCCATATTCAGGCATCAGAAAAACAATGCTTCTGTTCAATAAGAAGGGGAAGTTAAATATTCCAGCTGTCATTCAGAGAAGAGGAAAGACATTTGTAGCCTTTGCCAATTTTCATGGTATAAGTGCCCCCACCTAGGCTGATTTTGAGCTCTCTGTGTGACAGTGCTGGAAGCTGAGCTAGGAAGAGATGCACACAGTTCATCGCCTCCAGTCTGTGGGCCGACTCCCATTTCTGTAGAGAATAACAAAGGAAACACTGAGTATTGTTCCATGGTAAGATTCTGATAGTCAAGGGGGAAAGTGTTTTTTAATAAGCCAAGATTCGGAATTTCAGTAATATTGGTATTCTGGCCAATTCTTGGTTTAGAGTTTAGGACTAGCTCTATTGCTAAAACTGGGCCCCTGCCAAGGGTCTCTTGTGGCTTATTTATAGAGCCTTTCTCTCCAAAGGATACATGAATATATTTTGTTATGCTCTATCTATCTTTAGAAATGCTAATCTCTTGTCTCAAATGGTATCTTTGAGATTGAGGATAAATTAAAACACTCATGAGAAATTGTTTTTGTGTTGGTTTTTATTTTTAAAATTCCAACAACAAAATTCTTCTAAAACTTACCAAATAACCCACGGAACCCTTATTTATTTTAGAAAATTTAGAGACAAACAAAGAAAAAATAAGTTTTAAAAACATCTGTCTCTAAGATCCAGGGGTAAACCTGGCTAACATACTACATTCTATACTGCTAATATTTTTCTCTTCCTATATGCAGATAGAATTTCTTTTTGAAAAATAGCTGTCTGTAAAGGAAATCCATTTACCAAATGAAAAGCTATCACAGATTATTATCCTCTCTGTACAGGTCCTGCCACACTATTTGTATTCAGGGAAATGGTATGTTATCTATATTAATGCTGATGTTCTTCACACATTTGAAGATAGTGCTACTAATGGGCATTGTTATCTGTAAGTACAGATGGGGCTAAAAAGACCAGGGTGACAGTCTGCAGCCTTTTCCACTCTGTAGACCACTGTACACACAAAGACTGTTTTTGAGTTACAGTTACAGCTGTGCCCATGTCCTGGTTGATTGGAACTCTGCCTCTGAAACGTGAGGTTATCCTAAAGCTCAGAAAACAGCCCCCTCCTGCACTCATTGCTGTAGCCAGCCTGGCCTGCCTGGGGCTTATTTCCTGCTGCCTGTGGCTCTGCCCCATTATTTGAAGTGGGGCTTCAGAACAGCTTTAATGGATTTTCCTCTGCCTTCCCTGCTTGGCGTTGCCTCTGCAGCTCACCATACAAGGTCTGATCTGGTGTCCTGGGGCCATTTATCCTTCACACATATCCAGCCCAGCGGGGCACTGGTGGAAATGGAATTTGTTCATCCTCTCTATTCAACTTCAATTTCAGTGAAACAATACCCTAGAAGAATTTACCAGTCATCATTCTAGGTAGCTGACTCTTGGAAATTAATGTTTCTTTCTGAAGTAGACACTTGTTAACTTGGGTAATAGTGACCAATAAGATTTACTCAGAGTTAAGGTAAAGTAACTGACCACTCATGGAATCTTCTCTTTTGGCTGTTAGTTTTAAATGTGAATTGTCCTAACAGTCTCTTCTGACAATTTTCCCATGTTCAATTCCTTCTTTGAAAGCCAAAGCTGAAAGGCGGATAACCAAAAATGTTTTTGAGAAATGCAGCTTTCAGTAATTACTTAAAATTGTAGGAAACTGCATATATGTGTACACACACACACACAAGCTACTTGGTGGGTTGATGCTGATGTTTTTGTTAAAGTGCTTATTTGGGGGTAAGGGTAGCCTATCAGGCTCCCTCCAGGGAGAAGGACCAAAAGCCTCCATTTCCTCCTCAGCAGAAAGCAATGCTCATGAAATGTTGACTATTTTCACAGTGCTTGGCACACAGTAAATGCAACGATCTTTAAATGTTGACTATCTTCTTTATGGGAAAGGCAGTTTCCTCTTGGCCTCCAGTTGGAAGGTGGCGATCTCTAAGCAGTGGAGCCATTTGACCTTCCAGTTAAATGTTGGTGCCAAAGAGGGCCCCTATTTTTCCCTAGTGATATTGTTTTGAACCCTTATTAATCACATTTAAACCCATGCTGCTCAACCTGAACTGCACATTGCAATTGCATGGGGGCTTCAAAATATGCATGCCTGAGTCCCACCTCTAGAGCTTCTGAATTCATTCATCTGGAGTGGGACCTGAGCAATGGGAGTTTTCAGAACTCCCCAAGTGAGCCTAATGTGCAGCCTGAGTTGAGAACCGCTTGATTTGAGACAGATGCTGCACATCTGTGGCAAAGATGATGAAAATTAACAGCATACTATTGAAGGAGGCAGAGTGCCCCTGCACCCTTGATCATGGATTCCTTCCAAATCTCTTTGACCCAGGGCAATAATCACTAATCCACCAAATTTGAATTGGCCCCACCTGTGTTTACCAAATGTCAACTCAACCATACTGTACCCCTCTCCATTTAATGTGTTCAACTTTTATAAGGGAGGGGGTAGTACAAAGCTCATACCTGGCCTTGTAATCAGGTTGAGTAATTGTACAGAGTAGTCTAAGAGTTAATCTCATTAATGCCTATCTCCTAAACTTGGGCTGTTAGCTATTGCTCCTCTTTTATGAATCTAGGCTTCAACATGTATCTGCCTTGTCTACAGTTCCAGATGTTGTTGTAACTCATGCCCTTTTGTCAAGTCCAAAGGATGACTACATGTGTTTTATTTAGATAAACTATAATTATACAGACTTTCAACTGTTTGGGTAATTTTGCTCCATTTGTGTATAAGTGATAAAATCCATTCTTCGTTGTTACATCCTAAAAATCATCTGAAAACAGATTTGTTTGGTTAATGAAGTCTTGTAGGGTGGAGGAAATGAGGGAAGGAATGTAGTATTTAAGATTATAGTAAATATAGCTCAAAAACAAGTAGAGCAACTTTTGTTTGCTTGGAAAGCCCAAAGCCAGGTAACAAATCCTACATTGACAGAGCAGCAGTAAGGAACAGGTATCCATCCTACATTTGTATAATGTTTTCTAGCTTACTTTAGACATTTAATTCAATCTACTCTTTTTTTGTTTGTTTGTTGTTTTTTTCCAGTACCGGGAATCGAACTCACAACCTTGTGCTCGCCAGGCAGGTGCTCTGCCGCTGAGCTAAATCCTCAGTCCCTTAATTCAGTCTAGAACCTATATTAGTAATAGGCACATTCATCTCACCATCTAACACTGTTATTCATCTAGATAGCAGACCCACTGTGCAGCTGATTTCTTTGTACGATGAAAATACAAATCATAGTCACTTAAATACGTGCATTTGTGCTGGATTCTTTCCTGTAAAGGTCTCACTGCTCTTGATGGAGGAAAATTGATGTTTTTTACATGAGGACGTGATTTATGAAGCAGCCATCTGAACCCCCAAATTCTAGTTGCAAATAAATTTGTCAGTTTGATTCAGACACAAATGATGGTTGATCATACAATATTGTATTAATTTAAAGCACTCTTTTCTCAAAATCACTCTTTGGAAATGAATTATTGGTAATGTGGTTTTGAATGAGACTTAACTTTCTCAAGAAAAGTTAGAGGTATTTTTTTAAACATCCAAAAAATCCTTTCTGGAAGGGCTTTAAGAGTTGAGCCTCAGCAAAATTCAAGTTTTATCTTAGGGACAAATCTTTTATGCTGAAAATGCATTCTGAAAACTCTGAGGTTCTGCCAAGTAAGATGAAAAAGCAAAAGAAGAGGATAGTTGGGTTTTGTTTTGTTTGTAAAGCTGTTCCTTCTTTGTTGTTTATTCTTGGTGGCCAGGAGAGAGGTCCTGCATTATTTTGTTCTTTGGCTGTGATCTCTACCTTACCATGCGAAGGGCTTTTGAAAGCTTTAGTCTGCTTCCTGGAAGCAAGGGGCAAATGTAACTTCTGCCTTTAAGTACATTCTCAATAGAAACTAATGTTTTTAGTGTTTGTACGGACTAACTTTAGATGTGGAGTCCTATCCTGGTACTTTTAATGCGGGTCTGAGTCTGCAAGAAGCATTACTTTAGAATGGAGTTGATTTTATTCTCAGGGTTTGATAAAATAGACACAGTACTTACTGCAATCAACTAAGTGGATCCTTACAAAGAGAACATTCATGAAAAAGGGAATGACAAAAAGAAAGCAATTTATTTTATTTCATCCCTGTGTTTGATAATGGACAGCTAAGGTTGTCTAATAAATTTCACTATTGTTACTCTTCCATGCCACTTGATTGGGCCATCTTTGGCAAATGGCTACCTGTGTTTAAAAGGCAGGCAATTTAACTTCCTTCACCCCCTCCCTCCCCTTTCCTTCCCCCTGCCTTTTTTAGCTTTTTGTCTTACAGCAAAAAAATAATGCAAATTGTGTTCATCTTCATCCTAATTTGGAGTAGAAGAGTAAAAACTGAAATTTCACTGCAATCTTTCTGGTCCCTCAGTTGCTCTGAGTAATGAATTCGGTATTCTATTTTCCACTTTGACCAAATTTCAAATTTAAGATCCCTTCCAATCTTCAAATCCTGTTCATGTCTAATCCCAAAGCTTAATATCTCTATGGCTAGGGATGTTTATTCCTGTTTCATAAGTTTTGGTTGTTATGCTTCTTCTTGAAAGGAGGACTGTTTTATAAGTAGTACTTTTCATTCTGTAACTAGACATCACATCCGTCCAAAAATGGACCTTCAGAATCTCAATTTTTGGCTACTGTAGATTACTAACTATGCAACCCAGATCTTGCCATACTGTTTTTCCTTGATTTAGATAGAAAAAGGAAAAAAAAGCTATGTTTTAGTGATTTTATAAAGCAGGTGTCTTGTTAAGTTGAATCAAATCTACCTTTAGCTAATGGCTACAATGTAATACCCTAATTTTTGCACATGTATAAAGTAGGTACACAGTGAATTCTGATGAACGAAATGAATAGTGTGAGATTGCACTGGAGTAAGGTAGAAATGAGATAATAACCATTGTTTGAGTACACCTTTATAAATAAACTTATGTAGTTATGATAGATCAGGTGAACCATTAAAATTTTGCTAGAAACTGGATTACTACTGAACTATTCATGTTCTCAACAATCTAAATCAAAGTATCTAATAACGTTTTAAATTTTCAGCATGCAACTCTAAATAAAAAAGAATTGGTCATTTATTTACTTATTTATTTATTTGCAGTGCTGGGGATTGAACTTAGGACCTCTTACAAGCTAAGCAAGTGCTCTTCCACTAAGCTACATCTTCAGCCCCTACTTTTTATTTTGAGACAGGATCTCCCTAAATTTCCCAGGCTGACCTCAAACTTACGATCCTCCTGTCTCTGCCTCTCAAACACCTGGGATTACAGATGTTTCCCACCACATCTGACCAGAGACTTTTATTTAGCCTCAATAGTATTATCACAGCTGCAAATGTTAGCAGCCATTTATTTATTTTAAAATTTAATTGTTGTTGCCTTGGTGATGTAACTCAGTGATAGAGAACTTTCCAAACATGCATAAGGCCCTGGGTTCAGTCTCCAGCATCTAAAATAAATCTGTAAAAGTTAGATGTTCATAAGTATTATTCAAAGATCCCAACTTGTACCTATGGAGTACTCCTTGCCTGTCTTCTAGTCCACCTTTATTTTACTTCTTCCTCTCAATTCTGTCTCAAAAGAGTGAGCCATATGTGCTTTTAGGTAGAGTACAACCAGTCCTTCTGAATCACTCATTGTAGGGACATGCACTTAGATATTTTTAAAATCAGACTTCTCAGGGATAGACTTTATGAACCTTTTTATGTGTGGATATTGGGCCAAGCCCATGAGTGCCTGTATCCTTTGAGTCTCACAGTACTGATTCCAAATAGATTTTTATCAACAAATACCTGATAGCTGAGTTTTCAAAGTCACTTTTGGACACTGGATATGAATCAATATAAATGATCTGGACAAAGCAGGAAGAAAAAGAAATGAAGTCAGTAATCTTTCATTGATCACTTCTGTTATCCAGGCCTTATACTAGAATATTATTATGCATTATATTTAATTTTCAACCCTAGGAAGTAACTATGCTAAACCTTAATTTACAGATAAAGAAATTAAGATTTAAGAGATATTATATATTTGGGATATTTTTCAGACTCTTAAAAATCTGAAGATCCTTTTGGTCTTTATTTATACTTTCAGTTTCTCATATAAAAGCAACCATGCAATATTTAAACTTGTGTGTTTGAATTATTTCACTTAACATAAAAGATAGATTATAGGAAGTAGGGAGATCTTTTTAAAATGAGAAGGAGAACAAGAGATCGAAGGAGAAGGAAGAAAGGGAAATGGGATTTTTTTTTAAAGATTTGAATAAAAATGGAAATAGAGATTTTGCAAATGGGAAGGAGAGATGGAGGAACAGGGAAGGATGGGAGGAAAGGGGAAGGGAACCAAAAAGTAAGAATTAAGATGTGTTAAGTACATGTACAAACTCCCAATGAGAAATGTAATCATTATGTACTGCAAACATGTACTAATAATTTTTTTCAATTTGAAGATGCTAAAGGAGTGATACATGATGGAATTAGTTGTATAGAATAAGAACTAAAAGTTCTGGGCCTATTCTGCATGATTTATCACACATTCTCACCCAAAACCTATAAGGTGTGGGACTTTTATGCCCAGTTTAAAGATTAGGATCAGCAAAGTTAAGTCACTTATCCAAGGTACATGGGTACTAAAATAGCCTAAGGCGAATCTGGAGCCAAATAAACTCCAAAACTTAATGCCCATCCCTTTGCACCATGCTGTTTTTCTAGCTGCCTCTAACTGAACTCACAAAGTTGACTTCGTACCTTGCTGATGGCAATTGACACATGCTATTCTGGATTCAGATGTGTGTATTGTAGTTGATCATTTTCTCAATGGAATGTAAATCGCATGAGGACAGGAGTATTTGTTTTGTTTACTGATACATCCTCACAGTTTGGAACAATTCCTGGTAGAAATTAAATGCTCAAACTGTTTGTTGCGTGAATATATGCACTTCCCCCCATGAGATGCACATTTTTTGTGCACACATAAATTTTTGTCACCCAAGACGGCAACTAGCACAGTGCTATGATGCTAGTAAGCAGCCAGTAATAATGCCTTTAAGCTAAACTTTCGCAAAATGTTATCATGTATGTTAATTTTACTATTGCAGAAATTGAAAAACCAAGGCTATAGTTTATAGGGAGTATCAGAGGATGCACAAAGCCCACTCCCAGAAGAGGCTATGACGCTCTGAATGAGGCAAGAGAAGAAAAGGCACAGTGGCCAAAGAAAAAGAAAGAGCAGCCCCCACACACA
Organism: Chinchilla lanigera; assembly: GCF_000276665.1. Taxonomy (NCBI): domain Eukaryota; kingdom Metazoa; phylum Chordata; class Mammalia; order Rodentia; family Chinchillidae; genus Chinchilla; species Chinchilla lanigera. The sequence goes on from NW_004955490.1 coordinate 7,541,520, forward strand.
CATGCACACACATGAGGAATTGGTGAGAGTGAGCAGCCTAAGTCCAAGCATGTGAGTAAGCTGAGACTCTTCTGTGAGGCCTAAGGCAGATGCAAATCACTGTGTGGCCCGTGAAAGCAGAGTGGGTCTGGTCTCAACCTTAGTTCCTATAATCTCACAGCATTCAGACCCCCTCTTCCCTCCCATGCAACTCGGCCTACAGCAGTAGAAAAAAGGTAGCTATTTCCTACCAGCCTCCAAAACTTGGCGGTTGCTACTGAAGAAGCAAAGTTTAAGCACTCATCATTCCATTTGTTCTCCATGCTAATTCTGTGGAATACAGGAGATATTCATATCCCCATTTTCTGGATGGATAAGTCAGGGCACAATAAGATTGTTGTTGTTATTGTTGTTATTTTATTTTGGCTTGCACAAGAATATGCTGCTTTTAGTTGGAAGTTCTGATTATAATTCTTTGTTCTTCCCACACTATCTCTTGGTAAATATTGAACAATTTATTTGTAGAAATTTAATTTAGTTTCAGTATGTAGGATGTAAAGGAAAAGGGAGAGTTAGAAGGCAGGTAATTGCAAGAGGTGAGGAGCCTATGTTGTCACTGAATAAACTATTCTAAAGTCCATCCAATACTAACTTCCCCCCCTCTTGTTATTAGACCCTCTCATTAGCACTCAACAAAGTAGTCTAATCTCTGGATGTTCCTTCCCACTCTAACTTGAATGATTTAGCTTCCTCTGAACACTAAATGTTATTGTCCCTCAGAACTTGGGCTTAGATCCTCTTCTCTTTTCTTTGTATCCTGGTCAGTCTTAAGATTTCCAGAGAGTTAGTCATCTTACATATGCTGATCGCTTCCAAATTTATATCACTAGTTTAGACCTTTGCTCTAAGTTCCAGACCCATTCATTCAAAAAATATTTATAGAGTATCTATTGTGTGCCAGATACATTTTGAGTCACTTCGGTTTCACCATTAAACAAAATAGTCATCTGCTTTTCTTTCACTTACACTAAGAGAAGAAACTGACAGTACGTAGAAGTTATAAGAATGCTAGAAAATCATGGGTGTTTTAAAAAGGAAAGAAAGCTGGATAAGGGGAGATTGAAAGTGCTGGGAAGAAGGCTGCAATGTTAAATAGTGATCAAGATAGGTTTCTTTGAAAAGGTGAGATTTGAGCCAAGAAATGAAGAAGCCAAGATGTATACACCTCTAATCCTAGAATTAAGGAGGCTGAGGTAGGAGGATCACGAGTTCAAAACCAGCTACATAGTGAGCACCTGTCCTAAAAGGAAGGAATGAATGAAGGGAGGGAGAGAAGAGAGAGGGGAAAAAGAAAAGAAATAGAAAAAATGGGAAGGGGAAAAGTACATCTTATAGATATCTAGAAGATGAATATCCCAAGCAGATGGAACAACTAGTATACAGGTTTTGCGGTGGAAATTTCATGTGTTTTAGGCAAGGAGACCAATGTGGCCAGAAAGAAGTGAGGAGAGGTAGATTTGTAGATCAGGTCAGAAAGGTAAAAGAATGAGCGAAGAGAACATGTAGAGTCTCAGAGGCCATTGAAAGGATTGTAGCTTTCACTCAGGGTAAAATAGGGAGTCTTTGGGGCATTTGGGATGAAGATAAATACGTTTTTAAAAGGTGAGTGGCTACAGAAGAGGGGCAAGAGATGGAGGGAGGCCAATGAAGACATTATTGTAAGTGAGCTGTCTACTTGATATCTCCTCTGGGATGGCTCAAAGGCTTATCAAACTCAACGAAAGACATCCCCCTGCCCCCCCCAACAAAACCAAATCTGATCCTCCTCCAGTGTTTTCTATCTCAGTGAATGGTTCTAGCATCCACCCAGTTGATCAGACAGAAACCTGCACATTATCTTTGTTGCCTTCCTGTCTCTCACCCCTCACAACTAATTGTTCACCAAATCCTTTGGATTTTTATTTCATATTACCTTGGCCTAGTAATGGTTTCTTTATCCACTGTTCTGTTCTAGTCTATGCCACATTAGTCAGTTGAAATGCTCGTTATAAAATGCAAATCACCTCAAGCCAATGTCACTGCTTAAAACCTTTCAGTTGCCTCTCACAATGCGTGGGATGGCCACGATATTCTGTATCATTATGGGTTGGATCTAAAATGCTCACTAAAGGCCAGGTGATGGGCTTTTGGAAAGTGATTGGACCAGGGTTCCAACTACATCAAGTGGATTAATCCATTGATGTAGTAGTAATTTGATGGCATTATTAAGAGGTGATGGAAACAGGAGAAGGAAACTCATTGAAGGAAGCAAGTCATGGCGGCATGGCATTGGGAACTGGATCAGGTCCCCACCTCCTTCCTCAGGCTAGTGTGACTTGAGCAGCTTTTTTCAACCATGTCTTCCCGCCTTGATGTTTTTGCCTTACCATAGGCTTAAAAGCAATGGAGCCTGCTAACCTATTGTGAGATTTCTGAAGGCATGTGCCAAAATAAATCTTTCCTGATTTAAGCTGTTTATATAAGATATTTTGTCACAGCAACGAAAAGCCAAACCATGTATGGGGCTCTGCTTCCATTTCCAGCTTTAGCTTAGCTAATCCATTCCCTTGCTTATTACATCATAATTGCACTCATTTCCTTAACTGTACCAACTTTTTTTTTACCAACTCGGGGCCTGCATGTTACTTCTTCCCTTTATCTGAAATGCATTTTCTTCCATTTGTTTCTATGGATAATACTGCTTCAGGTCTTCAGTGACATTATTTAGGGAGGTTGACAATCCTTGAATATTCATCTAGGACATTCTCATTAATCTTTCTCATACCATGGTTTTTCTTCTCCTTCTTAATATTTGATATATTTGTAAATTTTTATGTTGATATAAAACTAACCGCCTATCCACATTACACAAAAATACTGCTTAGTACCTTTCTATATACTGGTCACTTGGAATAACTCTGAGTCCTTTAAGTTCCATGAGGACAAGAGCTATACATGCATTCACGATTTCTGGTTCTCAATGTGTAATACAAGATCTGACAGACATCAAGTACTCTAAAACACATGTTTGAATAGATGAATGAGGTATCTGTCTTAGTTCCTTTTCACATTGCTGAGACAAAATACCTGATATCCAAAGTTAAAGGAGGAAAAGTTTACTTAGCTCACAATTTGTAGAGCTTTCAATTCATTATCAGCTGGCTCCAAGGCAGGGTGGAATCACAAAGGAAAATAGTTTGTGGCAGGAGGAATGTAGCAAAAGCAACAAGGGATGATCACAGCTCTTTCTATTTCTTATATTTTATCCAGGCTACTTAGGGCAGGTAACATTCATACCCTTAATCCTCACACCCTTGATCCTAGCATTGCACCATGAATCAATTCTAGCATCACACACTCTAGATCCAACCACCTCTGGAAAAGCCCCACCTATGACTGCATGAGACTTTGAGGCATCTAGACACAAGCCATGACAGTCTCTTTTCTTACCCTTTAACCAGCCCCATGTAGCTTTCTAATTCTATCATTTAAAGTCGTGTAGAGTCACAGTTTCATGCAGTATATGTCAACTGAGTACTTACCTGGCCAAGTATTGTACTCTTCTCTATTACAGGGCCCCCCAAATTAGCAAAGGATACCTGTTCTCAAGAGTCTTGTTTCTAAACAGGGATGCAAGATACACCTGTGAAGCAAAATTCTTCCCTAAAATCACCTATAGAATATGTCATGGCTAGTACCACTCACTGAATATATATATATATATATATATATATATATATATATATATATATA